>NW_010114185.1:0-657 GCF_000699245.1 Pterocles gutturalis
AGTAGGAAGCTCTGCAGACCAGTAGGGACTTTCTTTTGCCCTAACCAGTATACACCAGTTCAGACCAGTAAGGAGCCCAACAGATCCAGTAGAGTTGGTAGAGAACCTTCCAGACCAGTATAGACCAGTATGGGATGGGACTGGGGACAAGGGACACTGGGAGGAGACAGAGACACTGGGATGGGACTGGGGACACCAGGAGGGGACAAGGACACTGGGATGGGACTGGGGACACTGGGATGGTACTGGGGACACTGGGAGGGGACATCAGGAGGGGACAGGGGACACTGGGATGGTACTGGTGACACTGGGAGGGGACAAGGACACTGGGATGGGGACACCAGGAGGGGACAGGGGACACTGGGAGGAGATGGTGACACTGGGAGGGGACAAGGACACTGGAACTGGGGACACTGGGACAAGACTGGGGACACTGGGAGGGGACACTGGGAGGGGACAGGGACACTGGGATGCTACTGGTGATACTGGGATGGTACTGGGGACACTGGGAGGGGACACCAGGAGGGGACAGGGGACACTGGGATGGTACTGGTGACACTGGGAGGGGACAAGGACACTGGGATGGGGACACCAGGAGGGGACAGGGGACACTGGGAGGAGATGGTGACACTGGGAGGGGACAAGGACACTGGGACT
>NW_010114185.1:807-1284 GCF_000699245.1 Pterocles gutturalis
TGGGCCTGGGGACACTGGGCTGGGACTGGGGACACTGGGATGGGACTGGGGACACTGGGAGGGGACACTGGGAGGGGACAGGGACACTGGGATGCTACTGGTGATACTGGGATGGTACTGGGGACACTGGGAGGGGACACCAGGAGGGGACTAGTGACACTGGGCTGGGACTGGTGACACTGGGATGGTACTGGTGACACTGGAAGGTGACAAGGACGCTGGGAGGTGACAAGGACACTGGGATGAGACTGGTGACACTGGGATGGGACAGGGACACTGGGCTGGGACTGGTGACACTGGGAGGTGCCAAGGACCCCAGGTGCCACCCCTGTCCCCTCGCTGTCCCCTCGTGTCCCCTCAGTGTCCCTGGACGCGGTGCGGGAGTGGCTGCGGATGACCCAAGAATGTCACCTTGTCCCCTGCCTGGCCACCGTCGCCCTGCTCTGCCAGGTGGCCCTGAGGGACACGGTTTATATT
>NW_010114186.1:0-6737 GCF_000699245.1 Pterocles gutturalis
TCGTCTGCTGGAGGCTGGCGTGGGGACATTGGTGGCACGTACTGTACGTGAGGATACCTGAGAATCGGCCTGTGGTTTTTTTTCCATTCACTTACAGGTCCAAACATACCCTGAAACATTATGAATTCTCATTATTGTTTTTTTTTTTTTTCCCTTTTTTTTTTTCCACCCTCTGGTAAATTGAAAAGCCCAGATTAAAAAAAAAAATAATAAAATCAGATCAGAGCAGAATACATTCTGACATTTTAGAGCTTTTTGGTTTTTTCTTAATCCTTTTAACAATGCATTTCAAAACATTTCAACTTGTCATACAGATGAATGAAAGCACTTCATAAAATCATGGGTTGGAAAGGACCTTAGCGATCATCCAGTTCCAACCCCCCCACAGGGGCAGGGACACCTTCCACCAGACCAGGTTGCTCAAAGCCTCATCCAGCCTGGCCTTGAATCTACTTCATTTAGAAACGGCAAAATGAAACATGCTGGTTGCTTCCACGTTCATTTTACCTTCTTTTTTCCCCTCCTGTTTAAATACTTTCATTGAAATGATAGAGCTGAATGACAATGAAAAAAATTATCGTGTTTTAGTAAAGAAAGTTGTGGCCATAAATACTACTGACTTCTGTCTGAAATTATACATATTTTCAGAAACATCATATGACAATGTCATTTTAGATTATGACTAGGTGGGTTGAAGATTTTATTTTTTGTTTTCTTTAGTGAAACATAGATAGAGCAGAACTCAGAAGCTTTCAGTCCACCATCTTTTTTTCTAAAGCATTAAAATTTATTACAGGAAAGGAAATGAAAAAAAAAAAAAGAAAAAAAACCAAATGCAAGTAAAACCTTTCAAGTGCCATGTAGGACTATTGAGGACTGTCTCAGTTGCTCAGTGTAATGCAGTGTTGATGTTTCAAGTCAATGGGAGACAACAAAAGGCAGGACTTTTCTCTAGATTTAGGTTTCTGCTTTCTTGTCTCTACAATCATAAGGTAAGGAACATCAGGGAAAAAAGGAAAAAGCTGGATTTGCCAAGATTTTGATGAGTCCTACCAACGTTTGGCCTTGGCCATCCAACTGCATTCTCAGCTCAGAGCTCACTGTAATCCCTTTTATGGCATGAAAACATCTTTGACTGCAATCCATTGGAAACCATTTGCTTTCTAGTGATCAAGATGCAACCCCTGGGTTCTTCAAGGTCTAAGCAAATTCTGTCCCAAGGGCTTCTAGCTCTGGTACCTAACGACAGAACAGATCTGCTCAAAACCACCCTGCACTACCATCTGTCCTGTGACACACCACCAAGTCCTGGATCTTTGCTATTTGTGGCCTCAAGTTGTAGGGCTCGAGTGAAACTAACATGATGGAAAATCTCGACCTTGGTATTTCTTGGTTCAATGGCACTGAAGGAAAATCAGCAAACAAACCAACCGACTGTATGTAAGGACTTTCAGGAACTCTTTCTCTCTAGGTAAACATATACAATGTCTTTTGCAGCCAAAAAACATTATCCCTTGTAAATAAGGGCTATTGTATTGCAAACAATATTCCTGGTATGAGCATCAAATTAATTTTGAATTTTATTTCAAGTTTTAAAAAAATCTGTTTCAAAAGAAACATATCAAAAAGTGTGATTTGGTCTGTATTTTAAGCAGAAGAGTCTGGAGTGATCTAGGATAAAGTAAAATATGAGAGTAGACTTCTCTTTTCTCTTATGCTCAAGATGATGGAAGGCATGAAAAATTATGTTGTCAAATTCAAGTTATCCAAGATTCATTAAAAAGAATTCAAAAGCCGTATCTCCACAAGCCTGCCAAAAGTTAGACTACCTTGTCTACACCAATTACTTCAGAATAACCACCTGATAGCAGTCTGTGTGCTGTAACACAGCCTCTTGGAATCTTACTACTCCAGTGAGGGAAAAATGAAAATAAAAGGAAGCACAAGAAATCCCAGGGGACTGCAGCTTCAGGAGGCGAAAAATTGGTGCTTTTTGCTTGCCTGTCTCTTCCCAGTTTCCTGCCCCCTTCAGCATGTGAGAAAGACAAGAAGAGTTTGTGCACTTTGGAAACTCGATAGGAGGCAGCAGCTGATCTTCCCATCACCCGCCTAAAAATAATCCACTCCAGGACTTGGAGCGGCTTCACTAAGTGGAGGAAAATCCTGCCATCGGGATGATATTGATCACATAGCAAAACCGAGTGACAATTTGGGTTGGTATTTTGGTTTTGTGTTTACGAAGGTAAGCTACAGAGTTTGATCTAACATTCAGCAACCAAACGGGGCATGCGATGACCCTCCCCCATTATCTCCCACTAACCACCTCCTCCTCCTTCCCTTTCCATCTGTGGCACAGGACTGCTCCTCGTTCTTTCCTGCAATTACAACTCCAATTTCTTTTCCTTTTCCATTCGCAGGCATTCTCAGCCTTTACTCTCCCCTTCTGCTGCTGTTTTCTTTGCTGCTGTTCACAGGGTTACGTTTCTTTTTTTAAACGGTCCTGTCTTGGCATGTGAAGCCGAAGGTTTTACAGCAGGCAGCGTTGCATGCTGATGTTGGAAATCGCATTGTGTTAAGAAGCTTACCAAAAAAGAAAAAAAGCCATGTATTAGATGTGTGTGAGACCACTGCAGATGTTTGTGTGAAATGCCTTTCAGTGCCAGTAGCCTGTTTAGCACCACTGCTGTTGTGATTTTCTCTGTGTTTGGAGCCTGATCCAAAAACCTACCAAAGTCAATGAGATTCTTTGCATTGACTTCAGGAGCATTTGGATCAGGCTGCTGGTGAATGACAGTGATGTGAATGCTGACAAGTATCAGAGGTAATTAATCACCTGAAGGCCCAAGGTAACTGGGACAGTGCTTAGAAAGGAAGCAGGGTCTGTCTAGAATAGGTGGTCAGAGCTTAAATAGGAATAAAAAGGAAAATGATAGTTTGTACAGGATCAGTTTTGATAACATAGATTTTAAATGGGCAGCACTTTTTGCCTTTACCTTAGCAGAACTCTTTGCAAATAATGCATAGACTGCAGATCACATACATTGCAAGCTTTTAGGAAGGTAAGAAGAACAAACTAGTAGGTTAATACCTCGAAAGGAAAAAGATTCAGAGCACTAACCTAAAATCTGTGGCAAAACCCGAGTCAGGCCTTCCATTGTGCTTATCCAAACCTAAAAATCCATAATTTTACCTTAGTTAAAATTTTCTCAGTGAAAGTCAAGAAGGAAAGACAAATTCTTGCTTTTGTAATGACTTAATGATTCAGAAGATAAGAACTGGCTACTTTTGTAAAACTCTGGGTGCTTTCTCCATCCTGCATCTGTATGCATATATATATATATATATGCATATCTATAGATATGTGTGTGTATACAGATATGTGTATGTATGCATATATGAGCATATAATGCATGTTATATGTAAGACAAAAAAAACCTTCTGAACAGAGACCCAGGTATGCTCTGTAAACTGATATATTTGACTTAGGAAGTTCAGCTATTGATTTTTTTTAAAAAATATAGGCAACAGAACTACTGAGATAAATGTTTTTCAAAATATTCTTATTTCCTCAAAACAAGGTCCACCTGAGGAGTATATTTATACTCTTCTCTTTATAGTCATAAGTATCTTGCAGAACATGCTGAACAGAATGATAATTCAGGTAAGATGAAACTCATGAATATGAAGACTTTTATGTGCACTTTAAAAGACCCAAAGGTAATTAAAATGTCTTTAACTAGAATTCTTAGAGTTTTGTGCTCAGTGAGGATGTTCTCATCATTTTTATGGAAATTTAAATTATCTGCTATTTTCCCATTGCCTTCTTCACAGTTGCTTATGGAAATTATATCTCAGGAACTGGCTTGGTGCCCTGAGAATCCCCATTTATGCTTGTTAAAATGAGTTTTGCAACTGTTTAGGTTCAATGCTACATCATATTCATGTTTACAACTTTGCCCTATTTTTTTTTCTTCCCCAAACACTTTTCTTATTCAGAGTGAGTATTTATTCCTGAATCTCTTTTATACTGATTTTTTAGTATTATATTATGATAATGTCAGTACACCTTAAGCCAAAACCAGAAAGTCTCGACTTGCCAGTGATGGGGATTTTAGAATGAAAATTTAAATGCTTAAAGGATGTAAGTTTTTTTAGCTATTTCGTTATAGGATGAGCTGCTGTTCAGATAGTTCACGTCCTCATTAAAGTAAACCAACAGGGAATCAGATTCCCAAATCATGTAAAGGAGAGCTGAAACTTGCCTTCCACTGGCACTATCATGGGACTGTCCTCCTGGTTGTTCTTTCCATTCCTCTCCTCTGTAAAGTTTTGCTTGTGGCTGTAGCTTGTAGCTGACTGCTCAGCAAAGGCCATTTTTGAAGGGAAAAAGAAAAAAAAACACCTCTGAAAATTTCTGACCAGTTCTAGAGTTTATAAAAACTGAAGTTAAAGTGAGCAATTTGTCAATAACTTTGAAGGACAAAGGCCTTCCGGTCTACAAGTGTTAAAATTAAAAATTAGCTGGTATTTGGCTCCTTGATTAAGGTGCTGAATGTAGCTAGCACCCTCAGATAGCACATGGCTTGTTATCGGAAGATCTTTATGACATCACTGCCTTTCCCCTGACTGAACTAGTAGGTTAAACCTAGTATGCTTGTCAACATTATTAGAAAATATAACATTACTGCTGTAATAGGTAGTGAAGCAAATATATTATGATGTATTGTGGTGTAATCACCCCAACATAATTTGGTGGCCTACTATATTCAACAAAAAGGGGTTATCTCTGGGAAAGCCTTTTTTTTTTTTTTTCTGTAGTGACAATGAATAATGTTGTCTTCTTAAATGAGTATACAAGGATCTCCACAGTTATTCTGAAAGGCTGCTATGACCTGATGAGAAACAATGGTCAATAACTTCAGATAACCAACAAATTTCAAAACGACTTGCTACCCTTTCATCTTTTCTCTCCTGAATATTCATGTTTGGGTTGTGCATTTTATTTTTTTAATGTAGCAGTTGGACCGCTCCCATTTTTGCAGACATTGCTGGTTGCTAGACAAAGCCATCTGCCTGCAAATATGCCTTCAGCTCTGAAGATTCCAAACTGAACATGAGCATAGCAAGGAAATCTTGGCAACCCATATGAGAAGAAGAGGCCTTTGCTTTCCAGTGAATGTCCCTTCCACATAGATAAAGATTTGCTAAGACTAGTGGTCATTTTGCTAATGACTAGTGGTCATTTCTCTGCTGCTATGCCCTGCGGCTCATGGGTCCTTGAGCTAGTCCTGAATGAACTAACTTTGGAATTGAAGTATGGGAGCTGCTCAGCACTGATCTCAAGCTTGCTGTGAGCAGGGCTTCTTATCTTGGGAACAGCACTGTAGTGGTACAAGACCATCAATTCTGAGACTGAACTAATATTTGCGTGGCTTTCCATGAGACTCTGCAGCCTACAGTGAAGCCGGCAGCTGCCTAGAGCAGCAGGCTGCTGGGGATAATAAAAGCACCTGGCTGTGCTGCTTAATTCACCTCTGTACAGTTCCAGGAAGCCCAGGTTTGTGCTGCTGCCGGTGTTACCAAGGAAGGGGTCTTGGCAGGTGCAGGAGGGCAACTGCTGCTAGGGAATGTGATAACCTTCTGACTTGCAGCAATCACAGCTTTTATCTCTTGTGTCCCTTAAAAACAGAAGTCTCTTCAACTCTCCTTGTGCGGCTCTGCAGACCAGTTTGTCCTCTTTGATCTCTCCCTGCATAATTACTGTGGCCTTAAAAGTCTTTCTACTCATCTTTGGTAAGGAGATAACCACCTCTGGCTACGCTGTGGGATACCTTGAGTCAGCTCTGTATTCTGACTTGCTTAGGTCTAATTCAAAGATCTTAAGCATGGCTATTTGTTACAGGGTTAGACTGTTTGGTGTGATCAGCATTCTGTCTTTGGCAATGATCAATAACTGCTGCTTGGAAAGCATATAAAAAGTCTTCAGTGTATTTAATTACGTACTCGCATAATGCTCAGCGCTGGGTGAAACAAGCAGCAATTCCTTGCATAGGCAAGATACCTCTAGTCATCTCTCCGCAGATCTAGTTCTGACTGAAACCCAGCGTTGGCTTACTACAAGAGTTAAAGCCAATGGAAGATGAGTTTAATTAATTAATTAAGGGATCCAAATTTGGTCAGTGATCAGTCATAAAAGTGTTCCATCTTCCTTTCTAAATCCAGCTGCAGTTTTTGATGAGTAGCCACAACTGCAATTCTTCATGTGTTTTTCTAGATTTGATCTTCTTCCGTTTAACATTTTCATTTCATTAAATGAAATCTTACCGTTTTACAGAAGAGAAGGGAATAGTGACTTTTCACTCTGCCTTTCACTGGTTATCTGCAGTCAGGATCTTCCAACCTGTCTTCATTGCCAGGCTCAGTTTTTTGAGTGAAAATTTTCAAAACTGGGACTCATTAAAAGTCAGTATAGCTGAGGACTTTTAAAACTCTTTAAAAATTTTAGAATTAATAAAGATCTCTTTGGCCTTAACTCCTAATCCTGAAATACTGTTTGAAAATGCAGCTGAGACTCTCAAGTTAATCTGAATCTTTTGAATATGCTACTTGCACTGTTTGGAGCCCTACGAATGTGTTCATCTGTAGCTACGCTGAACTTTGCAAGCGTGGGACCTGAGTGTGGGCAGAAGAAATTTTGCTGTTACATTGTCAAATTTTCCTCTGAAGAAGACTGATGG
>NW_010114186.1:6759-88947 GCF_000699245.1 Pterocles gutturalis
GCATCTGGAAACCTGTTATGGTCCATCTCCTGTTAGTTTTGGTGGAGCTGCGCAAGCATTGTTGTAAAATGCCCCATGTGGTCTAGAGAAATGAAGAACTTGCTCTTCTGCCTTAGGGGCTTTTCTTTCTGTCCTTCTTTGGAAATGAACACAGCTTACTAAACCTTGAGGCCAATGAAAATGAGCTTCTGGAGGCATGCCCTGGCACAGCAGAAAGTAATGGCTAATTTCAGCTTTGAACCAAATGGGAGTCTCATTTGCATGACATGTCAGTAAAATTTCATCCAGTATGTTTCCGCTATCTGTGAAACTTGATCAAAGAAGTAGAAACTACATGACATGCTTTATGCCTGGGGTGATGGGCCTGCTTATCAATGCATCTCCAGAGCCTCCTGTGTATTTAAGTTTTCCAAAAAACAGAGCAAGGTCCAGTAGTTTGAGTCACATGGACAAAGTGTGGAGGGTATATTGGATCTGCGTTCTGTACCAGAAATGGAATGGAAAGGGAATGATGGAGTGGTTTCTTGCTCTGTGTGAGGCACACTGCAGATAAAATTGTTTCTTAGAGCTCTAATGTACTGCAGTGTGTTTTCACACGCCACTCTTGATGATACAGAGAACTACTAGCAGCCTGTCTGTGTAAACACCAGAAAGTGCCTGTGATTGTTGACATACATCAACAGATGCAGAACATGAGGCCTCCACAAAGTCATAGTTTGTTTCTAGCACAGTGGTGGTAGACAAATGGACAGAAGACAGGAAGGAAGGAAGGAAGGAAGGAAGGAAGGAAGGAAGGAAGGAAGAAAGGATCACTGGACTAATAATGCTTTTATGGTTCTTATCTTTTCTATTCCCTGTCACTGCCATACTGTACTAGATGTGTGTCCTGAAGTGGGTGCTGCCAAAAAGGGTAGTTGTAACTGGTGAGCATTTTATGAGGCCAAATCATAAGCTGCATTGGGTCAACACGGCATCATGACACTGATCAGAACGTTTTGATAGATTTTAAGCCTGTGGAGTTTTAAAGGAGACGGTCACTGGATGTGCTGATCAATGATGAAGTGTTCTCTGATTTAAAAATTTGGGAATTTGCTGTCAATTACCCTATCTAATTTAATTGGCAATGAAATCTTTTTCATTTTCTGGTTGTGGCTCTTTGATTTTCTCTCTCACTTTAAAAGAAGACAATAAAATTCTACCTCTTGTTTGAAATGAACCTGTAACAAAAGTATTGTGAATGGAGTGCTTATACCTACTCTTGAAAATTATAATCAGTATGATGGGTACTGTCTCTATACATAAGTATTAACAATAGGACCAGATTCTTTCCTCAGCCTTGCCAACATGCAAAGGACAGTTGTGTTGTTGGACATGCTCCATCACAAAACCAGGCACAGCACAGACTCTTGTGAAGACTCAGATGTGATTCTTGAAAGATGCATCTTTCTTGAGAGCTTTTAGGGACTGTTGTTTGAGGTGTAATATGAAATCTCTACAGATTGGTGGTAGGTCCTAGCTAGCAGATAGCACTCTCCATGCAGTTAATAGTCCTTTCTTTGACTGCCTATATTCCATTTTGCTTTCAAAAAAAAAAATGGGAAAAAAAACCCCCAACCAAGCCAGTTCCCTTAGCTTCTCTTGGTCATGGTTATAATCTTTTCTCCCAGATTTATTTTTGACTAGAAGCCAAAAGCTACATTGTAAGTAAATGATTCAGTGCTCCTTTGAACCCAGGATCCTCCTGCCTTTCAGTACCAAGCCAACCACTAGACTACAATAGCATCTTACACTGTCTCAGAAAAGAGTCCTCTTTGTGGGAAAGGGAGGAAAATTCCCAGCAGAACTCCCTTGGACTTCTGACCTTCAATAAAAATGAGGAGACAACACTTCTGATTTTCAAGAGATTATTATTACCATTATATTTCTCTTAAAGGAGACATGTCAAGCTTTTCTAGAAAAAAACCAAGCAATTTTGTGTAGTTTTTTGAAAAGTTCCATATTTGTTTTGCTAATAACTCCTCAGTCTATTCAGACAGAATTCATATTGACATATTATTTCTTTTGTGTTATTAGTCATATGTAATTATGAATATATTTTTATATAAAAATAAAATTATAGAATGATAGTGGTCATATCACTCTATTCATTATAGAGAATGGGCCAAACTCTCCATCAAATTCTGTTCTACTGAAGACTAAGTGGGTTGGCTGTCAGCTTTTGCACCACAGTAGGTACCTGCATGCATTTTTGCAGGATGTGATCTACCATATGACTCTTGAGTTACGCTTAACTTCTGGCAGATCTCAGACCTAAAGTGCTGATATGTTTGGAAGAGGGACTGCATTATCACATTCTTTTCAATCAAACTCCTTTACAAATTTCACTGGCGTATTTAAATATGGATTATGCTTTTCAGATCCACCAAAAAGTTAGTTAAAAGCAAAAATGAGGTTTAGCAGAGGTTCAAAGTGCCTCTTTGAACTCTGTATTCTTTTGAAGATATGTTTCTGTTCTCTCTAAGGGAGTACTTGAGTAGTTTGTGCTTACCTCGTTATGCTTACCTTAGACAACTAGGCTCATAAAACTAATCTGAACTATTTGAGGAAAGAAGGAAAACATTTTTCTCAGCATTCAAATCACTTTTTAAAAAACTGTTCATGAATTTTTTGCATGTCTATATTGTTCTGGTTCCAAAAAACTCATTAACGCCAATGTTGTTGCAGAAAGATGCATTCACTAAAGTTTACATATACTTTGCTGAATTAAAGATATTATCTGAATTTTATTATGTAAAATTTTGAAAAAAAAGATGCAAGCAAATTACTTTACACAGCCTATTCTATGTTGCTGTGTACAAGTCTCAGGCAAATAAACCATCAAGGAAACATTTTGGTTGCAATCTTGTTTCATCTTCTTATAAAGAAGGATGAGTTAATAAACAATACAGAAGTTGAAAAAAGCTGGCCATAACTCTGGGTCTTACTATGGCCCACACTCTGTGAGCATGAATGCATGAGTTTTTCTTGGTGTACAAAGGTAGTCTCATAAGAAATCATGGAAGTCAGAGAACTGCTTAGATGAGGCTAAGCATGTGCATAAGAATTTGCATGATCAAGTATAAGTATTGATTTACTGCCTATGCAATCTTCAGTACAACCTACTTTGATTAAGAGTTTGGCAACTATCTGTAATGACTAGTGTATGTGACCACTGTTCTATGGGACAATGAAGAAATACAAAATATCAGTGAATGCAAAGTTGCCATATCACAAATATCAAAGGTTCAGAGCTTGCACTGAAAATGTAGTGTGACAAATTGTATGAACAGAGATGTTGCACAGAGAATGTTGGCTCATCAAAGAAGCAGCAACACACAGGAGTCGGCTTATGTGCATTTGAGTTTTCTCATGAGAAACTGAAATAATTTTTTCAAAGCTTTCTTGTTCTTTCTCTATATTCTCCTAGAGCATTTGCAACATAACATTTGTGCATATAATGAACACCAGAAGACATAGAAAAGAGTACTTATAATAAATAGTACATTTCATATAAACACAGCCTTCATTCTACTGTGCTTATATTTGATGGACCCCAAAAGAATTTTCAAAATACAATTGAATTATTCTCTATGGGATGCTCAGTGTGCTCTTTTTGTATCTTTCTGTTTTATTTGTTTTGTGTTTAGCTAAAGAGAATGCTAGCAGTGTTGATAGTCAACTATTCTCTCTTTTTTGTAGCAGTCAGACCATTTGGAAGCAATGAGGCTCGCGTTCTGTGGTAACGACAATGCTTCAGCCTATAACATCAGTGCTGGTGTCCTGAGAAATGTCTGCTTTGTGGATGCCCTCAACTTGGTTCCCCACGTCTTCTTGCTATTTATCACGTTCCCAATTTTGTTCATTGGTGAGTTATTCAATGGAGCTGTGCAATCGTATAAACACTTGAGCATATATTTATACTTAGCCATGTTTATATGTGCTTGGAGGCCTGTGGTGCAAACTGTTTGATGCTTTGTATTTATTAATTTTAAAAAAATTAAAAAAGAAGAGACAGAATGGCTTGACCCAGAGGACGTGAAGCCAACCCACTTGAAATGTTGGGAACTTTAGATATAAATCTGAACTAAGCAGAGTGAAAAGATGGATGAGAACCAGAGAAATCAGATCCAAATGCTTTGAAACTCCTCACTGGAGAAGTTTTCTCCAGATTTGAGACTGGCAACTTGCAACCTTTGTTCTTATTTAGATATTAGAAGACTTAGGGTGGTGGGTCTGAATTCCCTTCAAGTTGTGTGAATTTCAGAGAATATCCAAAATGTGCAACTTGGATCTAAGGCTGGGAGAAGTGTAAGAAACTTTTAAAACAGAATAGCTACTTCTTTTTCCAACCTTTGTAAACAGAAGTAGAGCAAAAGTGATAATCTTTTTCCACAGGAATGGAAACAAGAAATGATAAATCTCTCTTGAAAAGTTTAAGAGAGTGGAGTGGCTCTAGCTTACATATTCTTATAAAAAGCCCCATCTAATTTAGTACTCTAATGATACATTTTCTCTATAGTTGTTTCTTTATCCCAGTTATTTGCAGTGATTAAATAGATCCAGTTTAATACTTTTTCAGAGCTGTCCAACAGTAGCATTCTAACTGGTTGTAGGAGACAAAGAGACTTGAATAACCATCAAAAAGCAATAAGTATTAATAAAAAAATATTCTCCTGACAACTGCATGAGAAATGGCATGTCAGTTCTTGCATGTTACCTTCCTGGTGTTGTGTATATACGTAGTAATACATTTCTTCCATGAGGAAGATAGAATTTGGGACTATATTCAAACTAGAGATGTGAGGATTTCCATAATGCAGAAAGACTCTGAAGTGATTGAATAATAGGCTACAGGAACACTCAGTACCTAGCAATCAAAGGTGTAACAAGATCCAGTGACTGAAACATAATTAAATAATTAAGCAAGGGAATAAGAAACTAATTCTAACAAAAGAAAAACTACAGACTGGAAAAAACCTCCAGGTTTATGAAGAACTCTCTACAACAGTGCTGGATGTCTCAGTGCTGCCTCTTTATTTGATGAGATGCAGGATGAATTACAGGGCTTTCTGCAGAAGTGTTTGATGGAAACTCAATGCAAGGTCTGAGGGC
This sequence comes from Pterocles gutturalis, assembly GCF_000699245.1. Classification (NCBI taxonomy): domain Eukaryota; kingdom Metazoa; phylum Chordata; class Aves; order Pterocliformes; family Pteroclidae; genus Pterocles; species Pterocles gutturalis. The sequence goes on from NW_010114186.1 coordinate 11,911, forward strand.
AGAGATAAGCTTTTACACTGTTCTGTGTTATGCGTCAAGAGGTAGCAGGCTGCTTTAATATTTTTACAGGCATTAGCCAATTAATTTTGAAATAGTTTTGCAGCCACTGAAAATTTGCTCTATTTTCTAACCATAGGAAAAAAAACCATAATAGCTTAAATTGCATGGTAGGTATGTATGTATGTAATTCTTTGTTTTCTATTTTGTACCTTTATTATCAGGACAAACAGCTGTTGAACAGAGCATTAAAAGCCAACTGGAGTCCACAGTATGGACTGACTCCAAAACCAAAAATTGATGATGAACCATGTTTGTGCAGACATATAGGCAGCGCGGAGATAAAAATGCAAAGCAGCTTGGCAGAGATAAAGATAGAAGCAAGGTCAAAGAAAGCCACATAAGATTAGGAACACCTCAGGAAACTATAGAAAATGCTTGAGATAGATATGGAGAAGAGAAAATATATTGTTCCTGCAGTACTTTGCATATTAAACAAGGTTGAAATGGTGAAATCCTGACAGCTTCCAAGAATGAATAAACCTAGGCTCTGGTTTATGTGTTTCTGAGTCACCCGGTGAGCCTCTAGGCACAATGAGATGCTGCATCCTTGTGTATCCAAAGCCTATCCTGGATTTTAAACTCAGTTCTGCAGTTACAGAAAGAAACAGATGCAATGCTCACTGCCCTAGTTCAACAACATGGGTTTTGTTTCTGTTTTCTTCTGTTTTGTTTCACCTCCCCCAAAATGTGCTTTTCTTGGGATTTCTTGGGATTCTCTATGGGCTTGGGGGAAGTCTGTCAGCGAGTTCCAGGAGTTGCTTACAGCAAGAGGGACATGTACAGCCATTTGGGCTGACTGACTCAGGACAGCCCTGTACCAGGGTGGGAGGGGACAGAGACAAAGCACTGTGCAGGATAAGACTCTCCATCGTGCAAGGCTAACCTTTAACTGGTCCTCAGCTCCCCCCAGCACTGTCACATCCGTCAAGTCTTTGATGTCCTGCTTCTTGCCAGGTTGCTGGCTCCAGCTTTAAAAGGATAGGTGCCATCTGAGGTGACAATATGAAAAATAGACTTTAATGTTAATTTGTGGATTAAATCAGCTGAGTCCTGGGGCTGTGCTGGGAGCTTTGTGCTAGGAATGCACAGGGCAAGGAGGCTGGGCTGTGCCTGAGGAGCAGAGACTGGGAAATCGCTGCTCAGCATCCCTTGAGAGCCCTGAGACAAACATAATAAATGTTATTTGCTTGACGTAAATATATCTTCTTGAGGCCTCATTGGAGGATACAACTTTTATATCAGTTGGAAACTTTGCCCTCTCTTGTCTGTGACTGGGAAAGACACGATGACGCCATCACTTAGGATCTGTCAGTCCCTATTGTGCGAGAGTGAGACTCTGAGATGTTTCTTTTGGTTTTCTCATCTTTGTTCTTAGACAGGGACCTCTTCTCTTTGATTGCAATTGTGGGAAGTCAGTTGTCATGCTGCCTAGACAGTCAGATCTAAATTATGAGGGCTCAAATGCTCTCAGGTCATGTTATTAATAACGACAACCCTCATAGTCTTATAGGGGTTTTGTGTTGCTTATATGCTATTAAGCATGACCTATGGATTAGAATAGGGAATTGATAACCAGATCACTCACTGGCTGGCTGTGTGATAACCTTCCTCTGTCATTACTATTATTTCCCAGGCTGGGGAAGCCAAAGCTCAAAAGTCCAGATTCACCACAATACCTGGCTGCACTTCCCTGGACACAACTTGCGATGGATCCTGACATTCACCCTCCTGTTCGTACATGTGTGTGAAATAGCAGAGGGCATAGTTTCCGATACGTAAGTGATGGTGTTTGGTGGATAGCCAAGCTAATTGCATTCGTTAATGTATACTGATAATGTGTGATGGGCTGGCTAGTAAGGTGTAAGGAGTTCTTCCCACAAGAAGATGGGGCATCATTTAATGAACTGTCTAGATTTTAATGGGATGAAGGTGAAACAATTGTTCTTAGCACATTGTTATTCTCCTCTCAAAGTATAACAGCAAGTAAATATTGTCAGAAGTTAAAGCCACTCGGAAAAAATCTTTTTGTCTTCAAGAAAGTCATATTTGTCAAAAAAAGACACCAAATGCACTAATTTATACCTTATTTATTTTCAGACAAATGAATTCTCGCCATCTGCATCTCTTTCTACCAGCTATAATGGGATTTGTGGCTGGCACAGTATCCCTAGTCTATTTCCATAATATTTAAACATCTAACTTCCCAGCTATAATGGGTTTTGTGCCTGCCACAGTATCCATAGTCTATTACCATAATATTGAAACATCTAACTTTCCAAAGTTACTGTTGGGTAAGTCTGAGTTTGATATTTACGTATTCTTACAAAACCCAGTAGTTTAGCCAAAGTCAGCTTGCTTAAATTGAAGAGGATGGTGAAATGCATGAGAATATTGAAAGAGAAACGAACAATTCTCTGCTCTTTGAATTACTGTTATTGTAGGAGTTGTTGCCTCTTTTATTAGGTACACATTGAAAAGTATTTTTAAAAATCATCACAAAAGGGAAAGCATAGTATGCCTATTGTATTTCTAGCATGAGCTTTTAGGTATTTTTAAACACTGATCATTATTTTGAGGCAAAAACTTGTCTTCATTCAAGAGGGCTATTTTAAAAGGCCACTTTTAGTAGTAATCCTGTGCAGATGGCTGTTGCTTCTCAGCATCCATTGAAGTGGATTCTGAGATTATTCAGTGTAATGATGAATGCCACCCTCTCACTTTGTTCCAAAGGGGAGGGGAGAAGGTTTACCTCTGAGAAACTGGTACCTGGTATTCACAATATCTGTCTCAGCCACAAGATGGTCAGACAAATTGACTAGACATTGCAGGACAATGTTTCTTAGAAGTATATGGTCCAGATTACCTATAACTCAACAACCTGAACTAGCCATTGAAGATACAAACCAGAATGCAAGTTATAATTAAATTATATGAACTCTTTTTCAAAATCAGCTTACCTGCAATGCGCTCTGCTTTTTCAAAGAGGCAATATGATATTTTCAATTTAAGTGACTTTTACTTCATTTCAGTAGCAAATGAATTATTATTACCTTTAATGGACTTTTTGTAAGTTGTGTGAAGATCCACCATCATGGATCTCTTTGAAAGGTGGTGGCCTGGGAAAGAAAATTGTGACCTGGGAAAAGAAAGTGCAAAGCAAATCTCTCAAAGCTGAGTTCCTGACATTGCACTGTGCCAGCCTGCAGGCTGGTGATACAGAGGATCACCATGCTTGCACTGGATTAAGCCATGGAATATTTCTGTTTGAGAGAGCTAATTTTTTTTTTTTTAATTATGTGTGTGCACCGGTTTTACAGCTCTCTTTCTTTACTGGATCATGGCTTTTGTCACCAAAACGATCAAGCTTGTCAGATACTGCCAGGACGGTGTGCCTTTTTCTCAGCTGCGTTTCTGTATCACTGGAATTATGGTCATTCTCTATGGGCTGCTGATGGCTGTGGAGATCAATGTCATTCGAGTCAGGGTATGTGGTTTCTTTATCAGGATCTGAAAAGATGTCAATAGTATCTCAGGGATGAAGATGGATCTTTAGTCCCAGTAGCTCTGGCTTGTGTCAAGTTTAGGCCCGAATTTATCTTAGCCCTAAATGTCTGGTTAATTCTATAGAAATCGAAAAATTTTTGAAAGAAAATGTATGTCCTTATAGTGGCCCCTGGACTTGCTATGTGTGTGTGTACCTGTGTATGTGTATACACACAGAGAGTTCATACATATTTGTATAGATAAATATTTGTGCATGTAAGAGTATATGTATGTGTATGTAATCTATACAATATATGCTATGTTAATGCACATAAACTATATATGTAGTGAATGTATAAGTTAGCATACATTCTTAGCCATGATGATTGAAAATACAATTATATCCCAAGATTTCTTTTCTGTTGTTGCTCAGATCGAGATAGGTAGTACCAGTAGGATACAAAGCTGTGTCCACATCCCATATTGCTCAATTGCTTGCCGGTTATGCTGTCAAAAAATGGAAATTCTCCTATTTACATGCAAATTTACATTTAAATTCAATGTATAATTACCTTTAAATGCAAATTTGACACTATAGTTATGTCATACATAATTTTTACTAAAAATTGTCATTAATAAGATAATTCCTGAGCACATACTGTTTATTTTCTTCTCTCCAGAGGTATGTATTTTTCATGAACCCTCAGAAAGTAAAGCCACCAGAGGATCTACAGGACCTGGGAGTGAGGTTTCTGCAGCCATTCGTCAATTTGCTCTCAAAGGCAACGTATTGGTGGATGAATACTCTTATTATATCTGCTCACAAGAAACCTGTGGACCTGAAGGCAATTGGAAAGCTTCCAATTGCAATGAGAGCACTGACAAATTACGTTTGTCTCAAAGAAGCGTATGAGGAACAAAAGGTAACCGAAGATGTTCATATCACTGTTTGGCCTTAGAAACTATAGTTTGGATTTTTTGTGCTTCTATGAAGCCCTAGTTTTAGGAATTTTTAACTTAAGGACTGTTTGTTCCAAAGTGAAACTTGGCTTAGGAAGTTCCAATTCAATTGTTACTGTCTGGTTTTAAGTCAATTTTGGGCAGGGGAGAGCTGCCAGATTGAGAGCAACTGGAAACTAAAACCATAACAGACTGATCATTTGTTAGATTTCAATTTAAAAGTGAAAGCTTTGTTTAAAGCTTAGATACTCATGACAGCATCTTAAATTAGAAGACAGTCTGTCCGTAGTTTCAGCTGGAAACACTCATCTTCACTTTTTTCTCTCCGGAAAGAGAAATAGCCAAAGCACACACATCTAGAATAGCCAAAACACTGGTGTCTTATCAAGTGTTTTAGTCACCACTCCAAAACACAGCACCATACGGGCTGCTATGAAGAAAATTAACTCCATTCCAGCCAGACCCAGTACAAAACCAAGGTTGGGCAAACTCACTAAGTAGAGCAGGAGTTTCTAGAGAAGCTTCTGGATGCATTTAGGCAAAACTGTGGCATTTCATTTGTGCTTAAAGCTGGTGATTTCTGCCAAAAAAAAAAAAAGAAAGAAAGATTTTGTTTTGCAGGAGGAAAGGAGGAAGGATTCGAGAGCCTGCCTCCCTGGTTTGTCATACTTATCAATTCTCAAGTGGAAACAGAGAGAATATAGGCATTCAGAGGCCACTTTGGAAAATGTAGCATGTAGGACAAAAGCATGTAAACCCCCTTCCTGCACACACCAGATGAAAGTGTTTCCATGCAGTGTACAGTCAGAACTGCAGTGTGGAAAGGAAGCTGGGAGGAACAGCTCTCTGGTCTCAGCAACTCATGGAGCTGTGGGCTCCTTTCTGTGCCCCCTGAAATGAAACTATAATCAGTACAATTGTTTATATTTTAATAGATTTAGTTGCTTATCTTTCCTTTTGTAGTCTGTGCTTACAGACACTAGATACTAGAGCCCAAGAACCTTCTGCTTTGAGCAGAAAACTACCGAGTCATTAGAACTGAGCTTTTCAAAGCAAAGAGCTGCATCCCTTAGGCCAGGTCTTTAAAAAAGCATTTGGTGCCTAAATCCTACTTAAAGAGACCAAAGAGTCTTGGGCACTTATATGCCCCAAGGATCTGAGTCCCTGTGCCCTTCTTGATGACAGACACGATGAACGGGTGCCAGCATTTGTCTGTAGCTCATTTACAACTGCAGATACTGTGTGTGCCTGCACAAACACACGGTTCAGATGCAAAAGGCAAGTTAAGCATGTTATTGCTCACATGCATGAATGCAAACATTCAGTGCGAACCTTCCCTTGGTGTGCATCATGCACGTACGAAGACTTGCATCGATGTCCCCATGGAGTTACATGTGCCTACATTTATGAAGCTGGCTTACCTCAGATTTCTTGGTTTCTGTAGTGGCTTAAAGTCTCAAAATTACCACAGCCTCTAGCACATTTGTGCTAATATTCAAAACCAGGCTGTAACCCTAAAGTAAATGAATACTTCATAGATAAAGTAAACCAAAGGGCTAAAACCAATTCAAAGAACCAGGCAGTGGAAGTCACTGCAATTCACTCCCATGGAAAAATGTGTTGCTTTATGCACAGCTGGGTCAGAGAACAGCCACAGAACTGGGAAAATTCTTCAGGTTGAAGCATGGTCTGCAGTCTGGAAGAGATGATATCTCACTGCCTCTGCTCTCAGAGTGCATTTTACACTAATCTTCCACAGCTGGCGAGGGGAGCCTCCCCCAGCATCCTCTGGATTAAGTGGGGTTATCCCTGCCTGTGCCTGGAGATAGTTGATCTCAGCTGTGCTCCATGGCTGGGCAGAGAGAAGGCTTCTGTTCCTTTCCAAACTCTTCTGATCATGCCTTGATGAAAGACACTGAACATGACCATGAATATTCTATATTATAAAATGCCTTTGAGATAGCTCACATGATGTGGTCTTACTGTCCCTTCTGCATGCTATGAAAATGGAAAGCAGCTGAGGTTCTCTACCAAATAATAGCATGAGGGACAGGAATCAGGTTAAATTTTGATGAGTGTTTTCTCAAAATCACTGTTTTCCAAACCTGGATCCCAAGCATACAGGAGTGTAAACTAGAGGGTCAGAGCTTAACTTTTTAAGGATACTATATTCTGCTAAGATAGCATATCGCCATTTGCGTAACCATGAAGTCTGTGAAAATTGGGTTCAACCTTTGCTTGTTTTCTTTGGTTTCAGTGGACAATTCCTGAAATCCATATTCAACTGTTTAGACAGAATTCTTCTGGCTCCTGCCATATGAAGTTTTGCCCACTGATGTGAGACCTAAGCTAACACTTCTCAGTGACAAATCTGAATTTGCTACTCTGTTCTAGCATTTTTTACATTTTCATCAAGCAGTTCTTAGCATTCTGAATACATTCACTCCTCAAATTTCTTTAGTTACAAGTAATTTTTTCAAGCAGGAAATAATTGAATTTTAATATGACTTCTACGTTTTATAGCATTTTAAAGCCAGTTATCAGTAATTTTATTATAATATTAAGTAATATAAAACAGCACAATACAAGGCTAAATAACTGGTGGTCAAAATTCTAATTCGCTCTTAGTCTGGTAGTTACTACTGCAAAAGGCATTCCAACTCTCACAGTAAGTATATGTCATTTGTTCCTGGTTTTATAGGTAGTTTGTGTTTGACAACATAGCATAACACAACAAATTATAAGAAAAAAAAATAGCATATATTCTTTCAAATGAAAAGATACATGTAAAACAAGATCTTTTGATAATTAAGCTTACTTAAATATGCGTTTGAATTTTTTTTCCTAAGCAAAGTATTGCCAAAACTCCACATTGCAATTGGCTTTCCTTATCCTATTATTTCCTGCCATCAGTGAATATTCTAAAAGATGGACATGCTGTATTTTCTTGCTTTTCTGGAAAGTCTCCTATGGAAACAGAAATACCTTATCCTACAGTATCATACCTTTCTAAGAATCCTGGAGAAAAGAAACAGAAATACCTCATCCTACAGTATTTTTATCATACCTTTCTAAGAATCCTGGAGAAATTCTAACTGTGGGTAGGAAGGCTGCTTCTGTAGAGTAAGCAGTGATGCACATCATACACATAGGGCTAGACCCATGACCTTAAATTACTATATCCTGTTTAATACATATTCATAGTTCCTACTATATTAATGGACAGTTTTGCTGAAGATAAAGAATTCTTAAATAAGATTAAGAGGATAAATAAGTCCTAAATAAGGCACAATGAAACTCTCTCAGCCAAATTTTGGGACCATAATGGACATTTTTGCTGAAGATAATTCTTAAATAAGATTAAGAGGATAAATAAGTCCTAAATAAGGCACAATGAAACTCTCTCAGCCAAATTTTGGGACCAGTGTACTATATGTAGGTAGTCCTTGTCACATAATCTCTGCCCTCAAAATTTGATCCTGTTTCTGTTATTGCTTGGTTTTTGTTTTGGTTTCTATACAAGTGGTCTAGATGTATCAAACCACATACTACTATGTCATTAATCACATATCCCAAATCAGATTTAGGACATTGATATTACATTTGGTTTACCCCATCAACCCATGTAATTTGCCCTGATGGTCAGTGGATGTTTTTTCTTTTGGGCTGGTGTAATAGAAAAAACAACTTTTAAAGTCAAGGACCATTAGTTTCTTATTCATGTGCCGCTGTGGATCTTACCTGTTATGGCCAAAAAAAGGAGGAAAGAAAGTGTGTTAGCTAGAAATCACAGGGACGGAGCGCTGCCCTTCAGCATCAGGCTGACACTGTCAGCTTCCGCACTAAGGGAACAGTCAGATTTCCATATTTACTGAGGTGTACCCTACAGGTGGCTTTATTTATCAGCAAATGCTGTCTCACTACCCTTATTTCAACTGTTGAGTGTCCAAGGTGGGAAAATCACAGTGATTTAAAAGGGAGGTGACAAAGACAAGGAAAACCTAGGCAAGTGCCAAGGGTGAGAACAGCCATCCAGCCTGGTTAATTAACACAACAAAGGCCACTGACCATTCTAACAAAAATAATCCTTGCAAATTTAAACAAACACCAAGCCGCACAGTTGTGTAAACTGATTAAGCTCATATTGGTGTTGCTGCAACTCTTTTCTGTCTTCAGTCCAGCTCCTCTCCTTTTCTGTAACTGGATCATTTTTAACATTATGTTTTAAGATTCTTTTTCTCACCTTTTGAAAGGAAAATATGTCCCTCCAGCCTGCTCAAGAGGAGAAGCTCTTGGCTTCAGGGGGCTTCCCAAGCCACAGAGGCTTAAAGGGACTTGGAAACTGCAGAAGATAATCATTGTGGTCATAACATTTTTCTAGTGAAGAGAGACCAGATAGAGCTTTTTATTTAATTCTTATGACATTGACCAAACTTTCAGTTGTGAATTTACTGAAACACGTCAGTGGTTGTCAGAGAGCTATAATGTGTGGTGATTGATTGACAGATCATCATCCTTCAGCAGCCGAATAAAGGATAGGCTTGACACATGCAACATACTATACTGTAAGCCCATAACACTGGGCTTCACGAGCCATTCTGGAAAAGAGCTTAAGCCTAGAAGAAAAATCCACTCTTCTTTCTCACCACCCTTCCCCCTCCCCCCCAGTAGATACTTCAGCTAATTTGAAGTTCTGATTAAAAAAGGAGAAACAACAGTGTTTAGCAATAGAGATTATTAGATAATTTAATTAATATTTTTTCCCAATGAAAAGTAAATAGAACTCATGTAGTGATGACAATTATGTGAATTGTAGTAGTAGTAAAATCTTATTAAATAAATAAGGATTTACCATTGCCATTTACCAAATTTACCATTAATTGAATGCCCAGAATAGTATGTGCAATTTTTTTTTTTGCCAAAGACAGCAGATGTGTTTTCCTAATAAGTTAGCTAAGCTCCTATCAAGCTGCTAACATGCAGATTGTTTATTTGAGGAGGATGACAGTAGCCCCTGTAGCACAGTCTAGCTCAAAACCCATCAGGCAACAAATTCAGAGCCTTTTATCTAGGAAACTCACATGAGGCCCAAAAAAACCTCATCAGAAGAAGCAGTTCCATTCTTACCACTTTCTGCAATGTTAGCTCTAATTTGTCCCCGTGCTCCTTATTTCTCAGTACTTAGCTTCTTGGTATTGGGTACAACCAACCCGATCTCTAGAAGCCAGTAAAGCAGCTGTCTGGCCCTCCTGTGCACTTGTACATTTTTGGCACTATGCACATATTCTATCTCACTGTTGAAATGGCATAAAAAGAGAAACCGAGAAAAGAGGAAAAAAGGCATGAGGTTGCCAGGCAGGGTACAGGCCTATTTGCTTTTCTTTGGTTAAATTTGCTGGGGCAGGGAGTTGTTGTTACTGGGCTGTACTTAAATTATCTCTGTGAACACTCAAGAGGGCTTGGCTTGGGTTACAACTTGCAGGCATCTGTGCTACTTGAAAAATGACAGATGCTTTTTTAAAGTGTCAAAAGGTGCTGCCTGAAGCGCAAGGAAGAACTCTGCAGCCCGTGGATCTGTTAAGTAAAACTCTTTCTTCTTTAGACTGAAAGGACCTCAGAAATATCAGAGCTCCTCTGACTAGATATGGAGATATCCACTATTTGGTGTTTCAGGGCAAGAGTTGTGATACTGCATAGATTCACACAACTGAAAGCTAGAAAGGATTCTTAGTTGATTTAATCTTACCTCTCAACATAGCCTGTTACTTTCACCTTTCTGAGCCCAGTAATTAGTGATCTGATGAACTATATCTTCCTGGAAGACATCTAAGAGATAGAAAAAATCCAGATAAATTAAATTAATCTATATTCTTGTAGGTGTCTGTCCATGTTTTTTCCTTTAATCTCTTTCTCACATCAGAAGCCTTAACTGGATGAAGTGGTTTCACAGCTACTGTGAAAGTCAAGATAATCTGTATGAGCAAGTGCTTGGAAGGTCAGGCCTTTTCCCGAGTGCAAGTGACAAAGAGCAATGGCCACGTGCCGGTAGGATTAATCTATGTTTGCATTCCTGTGTTCACAGGTTCAGAAAGGTGTTAGGATTTAGAGGTGAGGAACCACAGTCACCAAGAAGGGGCAGAGTTTGAATTGCTGTGAAGAATGACTGAAATCTGCTGTTATCTACAGCATGTTTGCTCCCTCATCTACAGCAAAACACCCTTCAGAAGCCATTTGGGCATCCAGACAGGAATGAAATGGAAGCTGCTATATACAGCCAGGGTGGCCTCTTCTTGGTGCATTGATACCTGTTTCTCTGTTTTCCAGAAAAAGGTAGCAGACCAGCCCAACCGGAGTCCCTCCATATGGTTAGCCATGTACAGTGCTTTTGGACGACCAATTCTTCTCAGCAGCACGTTCCGTTACTTGGCTGACTTGCTGGGTTTTGCTGGGCCATTATGCATTTCTGGCATTGTCCAGGGCTTCCAGAATACAACCAATAATACAAATACAACAGAAAAGGTAACCTGACAACATGTATTGAAAAAACTTTGTTTGGTATTGTAGATTCATATCAGGTATTTAATACATCTGGCTTTATGCTTTTATATGTCTGTGATCACCACTCTATTATTTCATTGTTTCTTTCAAGCAAATTGACTACTTTTTTGTGTGAGATGGTCAAGTTATAACCCTGAGTAGTGGAAGCCTTTGGTATGAACGCAACACAGGTAGTGCAGGCTTTCCCCAGTTGCCCAGCTGTCTGCCTCTTGGTGGAGTCATCCCTGCAGTTCTGAGGAGATGGAACAGCTTTTCTGCTCCCCTTCAACTGTGCCTCCTCCTTTCAGGCAGGACACCTGCTGGTGGTACCTCAGTGATGCATCCAGCAAGGATGACTGGGAATTTTGCTTAATTTCTGTCCATTTGTAGTTCACTGACAGGTTTGAGCTCTCTGAAATCTGTTTTCCACTGGGAAGCCGAGAGTAGTCACTCCCTGTTATTATGCTGCTTGTTGCTGTGATGAAACACATTGGCTCATGTGAGAAGTTTGAAGAGCATCCACTTTATTCAAAGGCATTCTTGATACTAGAGATGCACAAAAGATGCTAGTCCCCAGCTCATTTCGAGTTTCACTGAGACTGAACTTTCAGAGACCACCTCTAAGCACTGAGCAAGCCTCTGATATGGAACATTTTCTATCATAAGAAAAAGATTCTTTTAGTAACTACTGAAAAGATACAGGTAAAATTATTTTACTAGCTGACAGAAGAGATGACTTGATGAAGAGATTTTCCTATGTCTGTCTTCTGCTACAGAAACATCTCCATACACTTCATGCAGTGAATGTTTTGTATTTGAATGAGCAGATAGGTATGTAATGAAATAACATTTTCCCCTCCAGATAAAGCATTTGACTATCATCACTATCCAAACATCTTCTCCTTGGCTGCTTGCTCCCAACATTCATTTTCTTGACTGATGATCTGAATTTGGCTTTAGACTCTCATGCAGCCATTGCACTGAAGAAGGAGATTTTAATTGTGCAGCTTATCAGATAAAGCTCTTTATCATCTTTGAACTTCTATATGTTGGATTTGAGCCACAGCATTAAAAGGCAAAGTGCGTATTTTGCCTCAAAAACAGGGATTTTTTCATGTTGAACAATCAAGGTATTCTAGCTTGAAAATGGTCTTTCTGGATCTCAAATTCAGGAATCTGTCTGCTTCTTTTATCTTTTGTACTCCTCAGTGTAGTGATTTCAGTTGTGTTTTTTTTTAAGTTTTAATCAACACTGGCTGAAGGGAAGATTAAAATAATTGGAGAACTTGAAACCACTCCAAGAGCCTGGCTTGGTGACAGTCACTATTTCTCTTGGATGTATTTCAGAATACACTTGCTTTTAATTTATGGATTTTGATAAACTTTATCTTGGTTGTTCTTTTTATTATGTGTTTCTTCTTTAAATTCTCTCTAGTTTCAGTTCAGGTGAATTAATTGAATTTTATACTTATTTCCCCTTAATTCCTGAGAACTCTAGGTACATTCATAAAAGTATCTACAAATGTTATTTTATTGTTGATATCCCCACTGTGTAAATGTGAGGAAGTTAGATGCAGCAGAACATTAAGAGAAGGGTTTCCAAATCTATTTTTCTGACCAATCCTGCACCTGAGCAACCCTCGTTTCAAAGACTCTTGGGCTGGTTGAGTGACTTAGTCCTATCTTTTTAGTGGGAAATAGGTGTCTTACAGACATTGGGTCTTTTGAAAACACAGTTAGGTGCTTATCGACACCTTTTGGGTGTCAGCTGCCTGCAGCAAAAGGATGACTATGTGGTGTGGAGAGACTGGAGTCACTGCAGGGAGGTGAGCCTGGAGGGCTCTGAGCACCTTTCTCCTTCCTACAGTCTCAGGGCAGGTGACAGTAACCTGTGATGAGGGAATCTTCAAGAGGGAAGGTACGTGGCTTACTTTCCAGTATTTCCCAAACTTTTCATCTCAGAATCAGGCTGGGTATTTCAGTAGAACAGGCTTTTTCCTTCTTCTTTTTTTTTTTTTTTCAGTAAGAATTTCAGTACATCCTGCTTCCAGCTAGATCGGAAATACCAAAGGAACAGCCTTCCTTGCAGTATTTGTTTCATTTGTTTCTTTTTCTGCCTGCAGCAGAGCAGTACAGTGAACACTAAAACTAGAAAGTGAAAAGTTTATTTGTTTTCACTAGAAATTAAAACAAATAAAGTGACTTAAACAAGAGTTTTTTCCCTCTGTTGAGGCATTTAAACATCATTTTGTGGGGAACACTGGCATATATGTACTTATTTTGTTCAGAATTCACAGGTATCTTAGACTATATTTCTGGAAGGAATTGTTTTCATAATATACAGATGCAACATAAGTAACTAATCCCATACAATAAAAAATATTTTCTTGCAACTTCTTTGTGGTGCAGGTGGAATGAACTTTATTTTCTATTGAGTAGCATTTCTATCCTACAGATCATCAGAATTTGATGGAGAAACTAAAGCTAAGGCAAACGTGGTGATCTCATTGTCCCTTTCCTGATAAAACCAATTCACTTTAGTACTGCTGAAAGTTAAGATCCTAAGTCTTTGAAACATGAGCAGAGTATTTAATTTGTATCCAAATGATTTTCATATGTAGGATAGTGAGAAATCTTGCTTCCATAACTTTCCCATAATACCTTCAATATTTTTATTCTAATGCATTTTCTTTATTTCCTTGTTTCCAGTGCCTCAAGAGTATACAATCCCTCCTATGCCGCTTTCATATTTTTTTCCTTTCTTTTCAGGTGAAGGATCCATCAAATTCATATCTCTCCTCAGAGGAATTCCTCAGGAATGTTTATGTTTTGGCAGTTCTTCTCTTCCTGGCCCTTATCTTGCAGAGGACATTCCTGCAGGCATCCTACTATGTGACTACAGAAACTGGCATCAACCTACGAGGTGCTTTATTGGTGAGCAAAGATATTCCCATGATCTGCAAAGAAATTCACTAAGAATAGCTCCAGCTTTTTACTTTCATCTGTCTAGTTCTTTGTCTGAAGACTCAGTTAACAATTGTTTGAGAGAAGATATACACTGTATTTTTATACAGAAAACTGGGAAAAGTTATATCACTGACACAGACAAACTGATGACAGCAGTTCCTTTTGCTAAAAACTAAGCCCATCATACTAACATGTAGAAGTTTAACACTCTGTGCATATAAGAGCATATTTTTGCAGACGACGTTAGGTATATGAAGATAAGCAGTGTTGTTTGGGCTCTACAAATTTGTTCATTTGCTTATGAGGTTACTCCTCCTGACTGTGAACAGAGTCATCTGCAGAGTATCTTTTGCCGAGCTACATTTTACGGGAACATTGTCCATGTATCATGAGTGGTGATTCTGAATATTTATGCCCTTTTGCACAAGGTCCTGTGGGGTGGGACAGGAGTGATTCATCTCCAAAATGGTGTATCTAAAACCAGCATCTATTAACTCTCCGTGAAAGTCGTGTTTATGAACTGGAGCCAGTAGCTCCAGCTCAGAACGTGGGTGGGTTGTAGCAGGGATCTCTGCAGATCAGATTCCACCCACAGCAGTAACACTGTGTCTAAAAGAGAAGCTGGAACTGATGTTTTGCCAGGTGCAACTAACCGTAGGAATATCTTCTCAGCGTGGAAGCTTCTGGTTTTTTTGTGTGCACTGTGTCTGATGTAGTTGTTTCAGACATTTTCTGCCTTCTCCCAGGGTGGATGATACGGACCCGGTGAAGAAAGTGTACCTGATTATTTCCTTGTGTTTTTGCGACTCTTTTGCAACTTCAGCTGATGTAATTCACCATGATCTATAGGCATTTCTGATTACTTCTACAGGATCTGCCTTGCTTATGGACAAAACAGTGCAAAGAGCACAAATTATTCTAGAAACTTCCTTGATACTTGGTCATAACTGCGAATGGAGCTCACAGTATTTGTCTTTGAAATTGTGGTAGATATAAGCCCTGTTTAAATTTAAACCCTGTTAAGCTCCTACAAATTTTATGGAAACAGATGGCCAGGTGAAGGAGAGAAACCCAAAGGAATACATACCCACCCTGATCAAAGCTTCATAGCATGAGTTTAACTACCTTATCAGAAACAAGGATCTCTTTGACAGACAGTGCCACAGAAAAGCAGGCTCACCAAATGTTTGGTAAAAATGATCTTTGCCCAGTCTCCTAAATGTTGATGTTTTCTTGCCATTTTGTTCCATTTTAGGTCTGCATTAAGCAACAAACCTTTTAAGAGGAATTGGATTTTTTTTAAAGTCAGTTCTCTCTCTTGTGCTTTCTCTCCCTCTGCCTCCATCTCTCTCTCTGTCTCAGGTGAGAGACTGGGAGTAGTGCTGTCTTAGGTAAAGTCTGATACTGCCATTTGAAATGTCCTGCTGCTACTGTCATTTTATAATTACAACATTTTCATATCTTCCATTTTATTCCTTTCCCACAGGCAATGATATATAATAAGATCCTGAGGCTTTCCACATCCAACTTGTCCATGGGAGAGATGACGCTGGGACAAATCAACAACTTGGTTGCCATAGAAACAAATCAATTAATGTGGTTCTTGTTCCTGTGCCCCAATCTGTGGGCAATGCCTGTTCAGGTAGAGCATCAAAGTAAGGGCCTGATTTCAGAGATCCTCCAACCTGTTTGAAAAGACTATGTGTCTGTGAGACTACTACAAAATCCAGAGGGGGAGCTGGACTTCACACTCATTTTCCAGGGGGATTAACAAGCAGAAACGTGGTGCAGGATCTCCTCCAAGGCCTGGGAGGCTGTCTCTCTGAGGGCCAGTAAAGAGAGAGAATATTTTTTGAGCAGGATTTCCATGTCATGGATATGGTCTATGACTTTAAGAATGATGACCCTTCTCATGCTTCTTCCACTACCGACACTGTAGGCAAATCGGTAGGAAGGAAAGGTAAAAATTATTAGCCTGAAAGAAATCTTCAAAAGTGCTAAGTGACTTAATGACCTAAGCCACACTGATTTTCCATGAAGCTTGGACTCCTGTAGCACCTCCAAAATTTTAGCTTAAGGTGGGATTGGCATGGTCCTTACCTACGGGTGATCCTGCCACCATTAAACAAGTTTAAAAAGGGATAGAAGACACTCCTACAGTAGATCTGTTTTGCTGAAGTTCCTGGAACTATATCAATAATTGATTGTAATAGCAATATTACTGCTACTAATTGAAACTAATATTGGTTTCGTGTGTTTATTTTAGGATTGAGTAGTGTTTAGAAAGTCATGAAATAATTTATGGAGAAAAAGGCAAAAAAGTTTGCATGGTAACTAGAGTTAGAAATAATACAGAAGGTTTCATTTTAAGTCACTGTTTCATATCCAGGTTTATCTGGAAGTGTTGCTGTTAATACTTTGAATGTTATTAAATGAACAGGTGGTCTGGTTCCCATGTCTAATTAATAAATTATATATCGCCTACATTCACCACTCATTTGTCTCTCTAATAAAATCTCTGTCTCAGCCACTGTAGAAATTTAATGGCCTTCCTCACCACTACTGTAAAAGGCTGGTTTGAGGAAGATTATGTTGATTTTGCTGGTTCCTATACTTCACCTTCAAGCAATCGGGAGACAGGGAACACAGGGTAGCTTGACCTTAGCTTTGTCCAGGAATGTGCATAGCATCACCCATGAATTTGCACTTTCTGAAGAACTTGGTGAGTGAGCATCAGTGTCCTGGGCTACAGAGGGCTCCTTCTGCTCCTAAGCTCAATCAGTCATAGTGATTACCTTACACCTCTGCTTCAATGATAAAATTGAAAGGAAATACTTACTATTTCCTTCTCAAAGTATTATTCAGATTATATTAATGACACTGGTGGTGTAGTAATCTATCTTTCTGACTGATCAGCTCAATTGTCTGCTTTTCGGAAAAAAGAGGGAAGAAACTAACTCTTGGTAACTGTGGACTAAATTATAACTATACCACTCTGGAAAAGGTGGTGGGACTGTCCTGTCTTGCCTTATGCAAAGGACTTGAGCTTCAAGTGATGTCCAAGAAACAGCAATTGCCGAGGCTGCCCCCTCCTACAACAGAACAGCTTGTAGCAAATAGTGAATTTATGTTCTTCCAGTGTGAGCCAATACAGCCATAGCCTGCTGAAGATTGTGGTGGATCTTAGAAAATCTATTCTGTATGAACCAAATATGGCCTGTTATCAAGAACAAAAACTCACTGCAGGATCAGGCCCCCAGCAAGGGCTTTAGTTTACCCCAAGTATAAATTACTACCTATAACCTTGTATTATTCTGCTAAGAAAATGGCATGTAGGTATGCTAATTTACATTACAGAAGCCTGAAAAGCTGAAGAAAGCTTTCAAAATGTTGAACTCCACTGATTCTTATTTCTGATACTGTATAATAAGAAGGCAGATTTAAAGACAGAACTGACTAATTGAAGAGATAGCAAAAATACAAAATAGGGAACTAGTTCTGTGTGTGCTGTTACTGAGGTTATCTCTGTACCATAAAGTGGAGCTTTTTATAAAAATACTTATGTAGTAGAGATTGTATTAACATGGGAACAAGAATCACAGTAGTTGCATCAGAGCCATTCCCAGGTAAATCTTTGTGGGAAGTGTTCCCGAACTCTTTGTAGGGCTAAGGTAGCATCTTGGTATTTTCCTACAGAGCTGCATGGTGGTATTGATGCACAAGCTTAGGTTTGTGGCACTCCCAGCACATCTGCATCGTGTTTCAGTGCCTGTCTTAGATGTGCCTCTGCCTGCAGTTGCAAGAGGACCACTATGACAGAATGCAACTGTGATTCATGGCAGCCCTGAGACCTTTGAATACTTCCAGAGTGATGTAAGGAGCTCTAGTGTAAATAAGACTTGAGGCCAGTGATTCTGTAAAATGCCCTGGGGCAAGCACCATCATTTTAGTGCTCCTTTAGTTCTGTAGACACTTCATCTAGAATTAGGACTACCAGTCAGTCACACAAACTATGCAGTTAAGGTCAAAAATAAAGGCTTCTGGGTTCATTACCCACACTTTCCAAACATGACCTTCTGAAGCATAGGCTTCGTTGATTCCTAGGGACCTTATTTAACTGTTTATTAGAAGAACAAATATTTTTTTCTTGCTATCATTCTGGCATATTTAAATCTTTTTTTTCTATGTTGCTTTTTTCTTCATAGATAATAATGGGTGTGATCCTACTCTATAATTTACTCGGAGTGAGTGCCTTGGTCGGTGCTGCGGTCATTGTGCTGTTAGCTCCAATACAGTACTTCATAGCTACGAAGCTGGCTGAGGCTCAGAAGAGCACTCTCGTAAGTAAATTATTTCGGTGACGTTTGCGATCCAGAAATGAGAATGGGGAACCAAAGGCTCTTGTTGGTGAACATTCATTGCAGAGGTTTGGGCAAGCCACCCCTTAATTCCATCATCGCTCCCTTTCTGTTTTTCTGTGACTCAGTATCTCTTTCTTCCTAATGTTTGCCAGACAAGAATCTGAAAAAGTATGTGGGCCTTGAGCTGCCTTCACTGTGGAGAGTATTTTTCACCCAACTAGCACAGTTTCATCTGAATTAAAGAAAGGGTGTTATTCCTACATTCAGATGTTGCATTTGATGGGATGTTAGCAAACAGTACAGACAACTGATAAATTATAGGAGGACAGTATTTAAGACTGTGTACAACCCCCCTCTGAAATGGCTAGAGACTTTTTGCTCTCACTCCAAGCTTTGGTATTCCCTAAAAGTCAGCTGACATTGCTGACTTTTCTATAGACATATCTATTGTCCGTTCTTCAGTGCTGTAAGTTTATGTTACTGTCTAATTTAGTTCAGCAGTTAGAAATGTTTTCTGATGCTTTGTCTAATTTTTAACTTTGTTCTCATGATCCTTGAACTTTTAAAATCAGTCTTTGATGTTTGACTTGTCAAATATTTAAAGATCCTTGTTATCTTAATATTCAGTAAGCAAATTATACATACATGGATCTAATCTTCAGCACACTTCAGTCCTGTTGAGTTGTGCCAATTTATACCAACAGTGGATTTATATTTGCATATTTTCAGAAATAGGCTGGGTTTTTCTTTTTGCTTTTTTCTGAATTCCTCTGACTCATAACATCTTTTGAATTATTTTACCAAAACTTGTGATTACTGTTTTTTGGTGAGGGACAATTAGCTAAATATATCAATAAACATCTCACTTATTTTCACGACCGTTCTGTATGAATCCCAGAATGAATCTTGTATCAGCAGTTACTCACCACAGTCTTCTGTCTATGGTTATGGACACCATTAACCTACTAATACACCTCCTTGAGTTTCACCCTCTATCAAAAGGTTTCAGATGTTTTAGTTTATTTCTGTTCTCAGAACAGGGTAATTTAATTTCCCCTCATGACTGTAAGCACTTTAATATCTCCAAAGAACATGGCGCTTTATATTGTTTTACTCAGCCTGTACAAAATCACAAACAAACAAACTTATAAATCTTTAATGAATATTACAACAGAAATGAAGGGAAAAGAGCATTCCCATTAAAACCATTATCAATTTCTTATCCTTGTTTTCTTTTGAAATGAAGGACTATTCTACTGAGAGATTAAAGAAAACCAATGAGATACTAAAAGGCATTAAGTTATTAAAGCTGTATGCCTGGGAGCACATATTTTGTACTAGTGTGGAAAAAACGCGAATGAAAGAACTCACCAGTCTCAAAACTTTTGCACTTCATACATCTCTTTCCAGTAAGTAACTATGGTTTTAGCTCTCGGAAATGGATCCGGTTCATGTCAACATTCCTCCTGCCTTCAGCTAAAGCAAGATACAGCTGTGCCTATAACACTTCATTTTTTTTCATGTGTGAAATGTGGTTAAAATAAAAAGGCATGACTAATATATAGCACAGGAACTCAAAAATATAGAGCATGCCTTGTTCATCTCTTTTTTTTTTTTTGTAGTGAGTTTTCTGTCACCTTCATTATGACATTACAGTTATGAGTTGTTTTATAGTAAGGAGGCTCCATAAATATTAGCAGCTCCAGTTACAGCAAAGATAAATACGTATCTGAAAGAAACAGTATTTTCTGTAATGTAGAATTGCTGAGAGGGTAATGTTTTAGTTGTGTTGCATAAAAATTGTGCACATAAAACTTTTTATCCCATTTCATGAAAGTGTACAAATGAGATAATTCCTTGGCCTGTTTGTGTTTTTAAGATCTCTCTCTGCCATGGAAGGAAATTTCTTCCTGCAGAGGAATTTTCCTTTGGGAGTTTTAATTACTTGAATTAGAAATAACTGGATTCTTCTAGTGCCATACAACTAATTGTAAACGTGTTTTTTCTTATTTCATATAATCTGATGCCTGTTTTATTTCTCTTTCACAGTTTTTATGAATGCGGCCATACCAATAGCAGCTGTTCTTGCAGTAAGTTATGTTATTTTCACTTTTGCCATATAAAAGTGAGAGAAAAAGAGAGGGAAAGGAAGAAAGAAAGGACACTGTTGTTATTGTAGGACACATTTCTCATAAAACCGGCAGATGAGTTAATGTGCCCCTGCTAACTGTACTATAGCATGACATGGAAGTGCCCATCCCCAGAGCTGGTATTTCACCAGCTGTTTGGTTTGGTAAAAACAAAAAGAAATATAATTTTTTCCCATAAGAAAGAAAGAAAGAAAAACATAATTGCAACTTGAAAGAAGACTCATTTTGAGCAGCTCTGATTTTGAAGGGGTTTTGGGTGGCTTTGCTTTTCTATTGTCTAGCAGCAAAAATCATTCCTGTTTCAAAATGCATTATATGCCACCATTGCAGTTTTCAAGAAAGGGTACTCTGTAGTTTAAGGAGAAATAATTTCTGCTTGTCCTCTGGCCAGGTTTAAATTTCAGCCTAACGCACTAGGGAAACTATGGCATGCCAGTCATAAGGAGTCTTCGCAGACCAACTTCTGAGGGTATTACTCAGAGTATGCTGACAGTGTGTACCAGAATTGGATGAAATATGACCATAGTTCTGCATCTGTGAAAAAAACCATAAGATTTATTAGATTCTTACTAATTTTTCTGAGTTGTGTGTTTCCTCTAAACCCTGAAGTCAATTACAAAACTTTACAAAACTAAATGCTTTGATTTTACAGAGAATTTTTTTTTCTTAATTGTCTAAGTCTCTTGAAATCATAGGCAAGTTTAAAAAATCTTTTTCACTTTAATAGAAGACACCTTTCTTTTCAGTTTATGGGGATTCCCATTAAAGTGAGGTGTATAGTTACTGGCCTTAGTTGAGCAAAATACTTTGCTTGCTGTCTGTCCGTCTTTTTCAAGGGTCCTTATCCTGACATGCTCTTTTCCTGATGTGACAGACCTTTGTGACTTATGCGTATACCAATGACAAGCCACTGCAGCCCGCCCAGGCCTTTGCATCACTGTCCTTGTTTCACATCCTGGTCACACCACTGTTCCTGCTCTCCACTGTTGTTCGTTTTGCAGTCAAGGCTATCATAAGGTAAGTGTTCCTTCTAGTTTCTCCAACTCTTGAACACCTATGTTCAGTAATACAACGGGGAAGGTGCTGGAGAAAAAGGTTGTTTCTGCTCACATGGAAGAGGATTAAGAGGTGGGACTCAGATGTTCACAAATGTGAGAGAAATCAAAATGACCATTTATTTTTGCTGTACGATACAGAGACAAAGAAATATTCCATTCTTTTTACAATTTCACCAAGTCTGACAGTCCAGATTCAGAGCTGGACTGTCCTTCCTTGGGATATGCTTCTCTTCATACAGTGTGGCCACTCGCTGTCACTCTTACCTAGTACTTTTCTGGGATCTTGTCAACACAGAGGAAGATGAGAAACTGGCCTGAAGCTGTCTAGCAAGACTGGCCCTGCTGATGCAAGGAAGAGCAGTTTCCATAACTCCTCCTCCACAGAGGGTGCATTCTTCTTTAAGTGAGAATTTGGCATTGTCCTGTCTCTCATTGTCTAGCACTAACATGGGCTATCTTAGGAAAAAGAGTGGATAGAGGAACATTGGACACTGAAGGACTAGTTACTCAAGGAAAACTGAGTCCCACCGGACTTCTCTTATAGAGGAGATGCTGTTCCCCTGAATGTCACTAGAGGCAGAAGACGAAGCATGGCAAGGCAGACATTTGGGAGTTTAGTCTGTGAGGGTTAGGATCCAATGGCAGGACAGTGAGGAAGTTGGCACACAGTGAAAAAGATGTAAAAAAAAAAAAGAAGAAAAGGAACTCATAAAATGTGTTTCTTTATCAGAAACTTGTATGTTCCAGGCATTTATTTCTGCAAATAGCCTGACAAAACAACTTTTTTTGTGCTGGGCTATAGAGCTCTTAATCTCAAGGGAGCTTGTTGGTAGTAAGTTGAATTTCAGGCTTTTGATGGTTGCGTCAATGCTCTGTATGGAAAGAGTCATGGTCATGGGGCAGTTATGTAGACATACACACTGCCAAGATGTCCCAAGGGGCACAAACTGACACCTGACTGGCAGTAACATGTCAGATGCCAAGTACTAGTAGGATGTGAAGACTGAACTAACCTTCCCACCCAGAAACATAGTTCCTTCTTGCCAAGACTGAGGCACATTGGCAAGGTATTGCATTGCTGCTGCCACTGTCTCTTTTTGATGGGTAACGACAATAACAAATAGCAGTCAAGGGGCCTTCAGGCTCCACAGCTGTCATTTGCCAGTGTCATGCTCACTTAAAAAAAAAAAATAATAAAGGATTTATTTTTATCAAAGCAGCAGCAGGGCCACATGAGAGATTTTCTCTAGGTAGAAAATGGTTTCTGACTAGTGGAAAATCTCAAGTCTCCTTTATAAATCATCCTAGGCTCTGCATCTCTGCACGATGTTTAGCATAGCCCTAATATCAAAATGGTGTGTACATTTTCCTTACACTGCTGGCCACCCCTCAGGACATTATTTAAAGACGATATTTGCCAAAACAAACTTTACCCTTTGGCAAACTTATTTCCTAACATCTTTCTCCCATGAACATCATGTCCCCCAAGTGAAGATGGAAGAATGCAGAACGCGTGCTTGGCCACACATGGCTCTGTCATCAATCAAATACATGCATATGAGTATGCACTGGTTTACGTTATGATTAAGTGCTTATACTTTGGTCAGAATCTGCATTTTATTGTAAAGAGTAGTTTTAGTACCATGAAAGCTTTTGAGGGTACCTGTCCTCATTCAAATGAAAAGTTGTTATCTTTTTAGGCAGATGATCAGAACAAGATCTCTTCTACAAGAAGATAAATTATTGCTTGATGCACTTACATAAGACTGGAATTCAGATATGGGAGTTAGGCACATAAATTTTCCTTTCAAAACAGGAGATAGGAATAGGTA
Organism: Pterocles gutturalis; assembly: GCF_000699245.1. Lineage (NCBI taxonomy): Eukaryota > Metazoa > Chordata > Aves > Pterocliformes > Pteroclidae > Pterocles > Pterocles gutturalis. Next base: position 35,319 of record NW_010114186.1, read on the forward strand.
TACTGTCAGAAGTAAATAATGACAGTATCAGTGCTTTCTTGCTGAGCAGTACCTCTATGGTATATCTGTGGCTTGAACATATATTGATGATTTCATACGAAAAGCTCAGACAGGCCTTGAAATGGGACTACTTTCCCATTTGAAGATTAATGTTCAAATCACTGATCTGAAGTAATATGTCCTTCTGCTTTCCAGAATCTTGCTTAATGCACCTTGGTTTTAGTTTTTGCAAAGTAACATAGCTTCACCATGACTGGGTGGGTGCTTTTGTTCATCCCTTCCACAGACTGATAAAGAGCCAGGTGCTTACAGCATTCTGAAACAAAGTGGGGCAAAAAGGGATCAAATCGTTATGTGATGAAGAATGAATTCAACATTTGTGCTGTGTTTCCCAGGGGACAGTTTTTAAAAGTAGGCAAAGAGAGCTCTTGCTGTATTTCTCCAAGGCTGGCTATGGCTGTGCTGATTTGTGCAGTATTTCGTCCTGTTTGCGTGCAGTGTATGCAAAAGCTGTGTTCAGGATGCATTTAGTGCATTGGCATTTTCACAGGATGTAGGTGGATGAATGACTTGTTTATGCATCCTGGCTGCGTGTAGGCATGAGAAAGGCACAGAAGAGATAAGCCTGCCGAGATGGAAACCATTCCCCCAGAGCTCTAGTGGCACTAACATGACTAGCCCTCCTCTTTACTCTCAGCTACCAGTACGATGTTAAATTTTTTTCATCTGTCCATCTTCCACACAAATATTTTTTCACTTGCCATCAGGGTAGCAGACAGTCCAATAGGAAACAAAAAGTATTCCATTAACTTCTTTTGGAACACTTCTGATACATCCTGCTGGCCGGACTGCACAAAAATGGAAATGTACCCGTGGAAACTTGGGCTTATTTAACTCACTGTCCTGTTTTCTTTCAAGTGTACAGAAGCTGAATGAGTTTCTCCTGAGTGATGAGATTGGAGATGACAGCTGGAGAGGTGGGGACAACTCTGTAGCTTATGAATCCTGTAAGAAGCACACAGGACTTGTAAGTTCTGTTTTATGACACTGAATTTCAGAGCAGAGAGGCCATATGACCCTGTACAAGGCCAATGGACTAGCTGATAGGTCTTGGGAGTTTTGGCTCCTAGCCTGACTCCAACATTTACCAGTTTTACCTCTTCTATGTAGGGATCTCTGTGTTTCTACGACATGAAGGATCCCCAAACACATTTAAGCATTGCTGAAGTGCCAGCAGTAATAAAAATCCCATAACACGTCAACATACGTACCGAAGGTTTAAATTCAGCCTTCTCAGTTTTTACAAATGCTCTAGGTGAATTTCCTGTGGTTATGGGGTTGGTACTGTGTATTGCCAGTACAACCCATCATATGTTGTGCATCTTTAGGTAAGATTGATTCCTGCTTGGGAAATTCAGAATTAGAGGTGGGAAAAACAACACCAAACTTTGTGAAATACAAATTAATTCCAAAATGCTGTTTCTGGAGTGCTAAGTGTACATATAATGAATTTTAGTAAAATTTGAAGGCCAAAAACCCCAAAGGAGATTATTTGGGAAAATATTTTTTTTTCATTTTTACATCTTTCTAAGACTAGATATTTCCACTGTTTCAAACTGATTATATCATTTGAAATGTGACTGAAACTTAAAGATGGCAACAGAAAGAAAGGATTAGCACAGAATAAGTTTTATTTTGAGCTGAATTAAATTAGTTTGCTAACCTGAAACAACATTTTTATTGCTTTTCTGGCTTAACAGCTGTAATAAGGGAAACAAAAAAGGAATTGTTTCAGCATTTTTTTTGCTTCTCTTGTCCACCTTTTGCCTAGACCTACAGAAAGAAACAAAGTCTAGAAGGTGGGGCAAGGGAGCTCTAAGGAATTGCTAAAATTATGCCGATTCAGCTCAATACAGTGGTGTTTACAAATACCACAGGTAGCTCAGAAAGAGCTAGCTCCACAATCACTATTATGCACTAGTGAGGTACTTCGCAGAAGCTGGTTTGATATGCTTCTTGCTCCTGCAGCTATTCTGCTCCCAAGAACCAAACCGGTAACTCTGCGTATCATTACACTTTTGACACAGCTTTGTTTGGAGCTATCTCAGGTAGGGCAGCCTTACCTAGTGGTTTAAGGAGGATGACAGAGCTGAAATTTGGGATTTTTATGCATGGGAAACCAAAATCAGAAAGATATTTCCCATGCTTCAGCTAAAGGTGTTTAAAACATTATAATACATTTACCACAGTAGTGTGTCTTTGTTATCATACATATTGAAAAGCACCGGCTTCTTCTTGTGACACAGAATGGTGGGAGGAAAGGGAACGGATTGTCTGTTTTATAGGCAACCAAATGCTGTCCTCTCTTGAGAATTCTAACTTTTCTCCTTTTTTCATTTCACTGTGTAGCACACGAAGGCCATCAACAGGAGGCAGCCCTTGAGGTATCAGCTTGAAAGCTATGAACAGCCAACAAGGAAACAAACACGTCCTGTGGAGACAGATGATATTGCAATCAAGGTGGTTTGAAAACGTTGTCTCATTCTTTACAATGAGCAGGTCCTCTTGCAACAGTGCCAGATAGCTCGCAGTAGCTGCTGTTCTTCCAATGGCAAATTGTCCATTGCAAGAAAAATCCCTTAAATGAATTATCACTTTAGCCAAAAATAAAGTGAGTTCACTTCAGACTAGCTTTTTATAGTGATTCCCTGTCTTCTCAGGAAAGAAAGAGGCATCATGAGTCTAAAGGAACAAAAACCTAGACAGTCTGACATGCAGAAATTAATATTGATTTTTTACACTTTCCCTTCATGCACTTCTCTTTCACTCTTAGAACCAAGATCAAAACTTTCAAGTAATTTTTTTATTATGACATGTCATTTATTATGGCATTGTTTTAAGTCATGTTGGCCAACTTTTCACTATGTATGTGCTCTGTGTGTTAAAGAATGTTTCATGGTCCTGTCAACTCCAAAGGAAGTGCACACAAAAAGGCTAGGGTCCACTGGGGAACATTTTTCTTATGTGCAGCATAAACCTTGAATATTCAATTTGTACTTTGGGAATACATCCACAAGAGGCCATATATCACAATATGCAGAATGATTCATTCCTTGATATGCTATTTAGATTGTCACCTGTGAGGTCTTGTGTTCATTGTTGTTCTTAGTCTTTAATCTTACACTTGACAGAATAAAAGTCATTGGTAAAGAGAGATCAACTCAAGATCATCAGTTTGTTGCATTTCACACAGTATATATATTTGTATATACAACTTTTCTTATTCGCAATCTTTTCTGACTTTGGCAATCTTTACGAAATTAACTTGCTTTTTTTTTTTTCTTTTTTTTTGTATGAGCATAGCTCACCATGTCTATTAATCACAGATCTATTTTAGTAACATATTTTAAATCCAATCTAGACATTTTTTTTCCCTCATGTTTCTATATCTGACATGTGGTAATTGTTTTGTAGGTGACCAATGGATACTTTTCATGGGGAAGTGGTTTAGCTACATTGTCCAACATAAACATCAGAATCCCAACAGGTAGGAAAAATGCACAGTTTAAATAATAAATATGTAGTATCAAATTGCTACTAATTCCATTTCTTGATGTTGTGACAAGCACAAAACCACACATTTAGATTTTTATAAGAAAAAATAAAGGTTAAAAATGTATTCAAAGTCATAAACTGTATTGGTCATATAGCTATATCATTAACCTCAAGTACTACAAATAAACAAAAACTTACGTGGTTTTTATATACCTCTACAGTTTATATAATTATTATAATAACAGGAGCAAAGTCAAGAGTAAGAATAAATATGAAAAAGATGGTTTCAAAAAAAATCATTATTATTCAGTATTTTATTTCCATCAGTGGCTACCAGTAGGTGGACAGGGACACAGCAGCCACATATTATAATTCTGCTACCACTCTTCAACATTATGGTCTCCCAATTCACAACTATTTTCATCTCAGAGAATTCCTTGAGCTTCATGCAGTTTTTCTGTCAAGAAATCCTCAATTAATTTCTCTTCAATGAATTTCTCTTTGTCTAGCTGATCTCTTGTTATTTCATAGAATCACAGAGTCATAGAATGGTTTGGGTTGGAAGGGACCTTAAAGACCATCGAGTTCCAACACCCCTGTCATGGGCAGGGACACCCTCCACTAGACCAGGTTGCTCAAATCCTCATCCAGCCTGGCCTTGAACACCTCCAGGGATGGGGCATCCACAGCTTCTCTGGGCAACCTGTTCCAGTGTCTGACCACCCTTGCAGTAAAAAATTTCTTCCTAATATCTAATCTCAATCTACCCTTTTTCAGTTTAAAACTCTTACCCCTTGTCCTATCACTACACTCCCTGATGAAGAGTGCCTCCCCATCACTCCTGTATCTCCCTTTAAGTACTGGAAGGCTGCTGTAAGGTCCCCCTGGAGCCTTCTCTTCTCCAGGCTGAACAACCCCAACTCCCTCAGCCTGACCTCATACGGGAGGTGCTCCAGCCTGCAATTTCTTGCATCCTCAGTGTCTTTTGTCTAGGATTTTCACAGGTTTACAAAACTTTGTTTGGGAAGACTTACATAGCAAGTGTGAAAAGTAGCAACTTCTCCTCCTTCTTCTTCTTTTTATTATTATTATTATTACTGTAAAATTTCCAACACTGTTAGTATTTAGTGTTATTAAGTAGTCATATTTTATTTCTATATTCTATAAGGTGCTTAGTTTTAAAATAGCTTATTGCATAGGTTGACACATATTTGATATCACATAGTTATTAAGTAATGCCAAAGTACTATATGTAATCCCAAAGTCCGTATAATTTATTTCACTGTAGATGAAAGGTGTAGGTGTCCTATACATGGATGAGCACCTCTTTGTGCTGGCCCAAAGAGGTGCAACACACAACACCAGCAGATGGTCTTTGCTCCAAGGAATTTACAATCCAGGGCCATGGGTTTACAAGCTGGGTGAGCCAGTCTAAGAGTTTACCTTCTTTAGAAGGAATTACACCATTAACTCCCCAGCTGGCGAGCTTACCTGGCAAAGGCACTAGCTAGCTTAGTTAGGGAGTTCAAGTAGTTTATGGGAAGATCTGAGAAGCACCATTGCTACTACAGAGTATGCCTGAAGGTAGGAAAGTGGTAGGGGAGGAAGGAGAAGAGCAGAAAAGAGTAATGGATCTTCTTTCAGTTGTAGTCACTTATTAAATTTTCACGGAGTCCCAGACTGAATAATCACTCCCCACTTTACATAATTTGACCCTAAATTACTTTCATAAAGTAACACACTCCCATACAATGTATGATAATATATGTCAAAGCAATAGTCTCATTCCTTTGGACATTAGTGTGTACTTGTACTGTCCATTAATGTGTATTTCCACTGATGAACACATGCAATATTGCCCATTTATATAGTGGACGCTAACAAATTTAACCAACTAGTTCAAATGCTCTAGAATTTGATCTAGTTGGGCCCTGGGGACTTGAGTAGAATTGTTTTGTTTTTTTCTTCTTTTTTGAAAATGTGCTTGTTATTATTATTGTCATAGGTCAGATGACAATGATTGTGGGTCAAGTTGGCTGTGGCAAGTCATCACTTCTCCTTGCTATATTGGGAGAGATGCAGACACTGGAGGGAAAAGTTCACTGGACCAAGTATGTTTCATATAGCTATTAATAGATGTATTCTTTTAAGAAGGACGTAGTTGGGATTTGCTGTGAGAAATGTAAACTTCATGTCTCAAAATTGCATGTTAATGATTATCATCACCCAGCTCCTCTCTGGAAGGCATCACCTGCAAACTTAGGAAGGCTTTTCATTTCTGTTTTGTTCATGGTTCAGAGCAGGCAGAGCAGAGTGCCTCAGGAAGGGAAAAAAACTGGTGATTAATATCTAATGTATTAGCCCTAGCAAGTGACCTGAATATGCAATAGTCTCCAGTGGCGGGAGTCAGCTCTGGATATATGGTACTCCCTATAATTGAGGCCAGTGTTGTTATGCTGCTACTGTACACACCTGTGAAAGCATGAGAAGCTGGAGCTTCTTCAGCAGAGTGGTGTGGTGGGGTACCAGCATAAAGGAAAGGCTGTCTTTCTCACCCAGTGATGCTGCTGCTGCTAACAGAAAAAAAAAAAAAAAAAAAAAAAAAAAAAAAAAGTGATATAATAACACGTGAGCAATGCTTTTCCCTTTCCCTGGTTCCCTGGTATCTGCCCAAACCTCACTTAGGGAAGTTAGTGTTAGTCTTCACAGCAATATGTTCAGAAAGCAGTCTGAGGACACTGAATAGCTAAAAAGTAAAGGCTCTGGAGAAGCTGCTGCTGGAGAGGGAACTGCCGGTGAGGTCAGGCCTCGGAATCCACAAGAGTTCAGACCCAGTGAGTGAGACCTTCCTGTGGAGACGAGGAGGGGCAGCAGCCACTCTTCCAGCCTAGGCAGCACACAGGTGATGGAACAGATATGCTGTAGCCCCGAGACTTGTTCTTTGATTTTAACAATCAGTTCTGTTTCCTTAAAACTATCAAGAAAAATTCTTCTTAATTAGGTTTTTGAGAAAAAAGGGTGAATTTTGTCACAGAGACCAATATTTTGTTGCTCCATCCCTTGACTAGTAACCTCCTTTGTCATCTCTTTGTTACAGCAATGTTGCAAGCTGGATATTTTTGCTTTTCCTGTGTTAGCATGCATGGCATTTTCTGTTCTCTAGCCATATTTCACTGTCTGCTATTCTAAATGTATGATCTCACTGGAGTGGCAGGTGCCGCTGGAGCCAAGGCAAGACTAACTTTAGTTAATTTTAAGTGAGTTCAAGCTTTGAAGGAAGAAGCATGTGTGACTTACCACAGTTAATTTCTTTGAGACATATAATGAAGATTTTGACATCACAGTCAGGTATTTTTTTTTCTGAGTAGTTTAAGAAAATACAGGGAGTGAGTAGAGTGTACCTTGAAATTATTTTCACAATTGTTTACAAATATATATTTGAGAAAGACTCAAATTTGTCCTAGAGAAAGATATGGAATCTTAGGAAGATTAGAGAAAATGAGAAATCTTAGAAAGATACTAGAGAAAGTTTATGAAATAGTATTTAAGTTTCACATTGTTTAAGAGAGATTAAGATCATGTTGTCAGTTGATTAGCAGTCTGTACATAAGCAGGTAACTCAGGTTTTAGCAAGAATCTCAGGCCTTACTGAGTGACTTTCTCATTGCAAACTACAATTTGGTACTGTGATATATGTAAAAATGGTTATGTTTTGCTGATAATTTCAGACTGCCTGACAGACAGATGAATACAGAAAAATACTTCAGGTATTTGACTAAGTGGATCCTATACTTTACAAAACCATAATAAAGGTCCTACTTACTCTCTTAAATCCCTTTCCATGTGATTCCACATGCATGACTAATGCAGCTACTGATCCAGGGATGAAATGCAGGCTAGGTGAATTCCCCAACAAATTCAGGTATAACAACACAGTAATATTAACAATGGATAGGATTTCAGCCCCAGTTACATTGGGGTGGTCCTGCAACACATCACTGTGAAAGTCCATCATGGGGATTGAATAACCTGTTGCTGTTCTGTATACTTTCTGTACATTGAACTGTTTTCTGTGCAAAGAGGTTGTTGTGTACTAAGTGAAAAGCACAGGAAACACAAGAATTCTGAAATCAATCCTTCTATGTGGCCTGTTCTGTCCTCAAGCTATGGAAGGCTTCAAGAAAAATTAGGAAATGCCAGTGCTCCCCACAGAAGAATTGTAACTAATCAATCTAAGTTTGGTCTTTCCTACCATTTCAGACTTGAATTTACCACACCCCGTTTGGGGGAATATGTATATTTTATAGGACAGAATAAAAATCAGTATAAATAGCCACATTTCAAAAAATAAAGAAGTTAGAGCAAAGATTACTAATCCCAGTGGTCAAATAAAATACTCGTTTTAGAAACTTAGCTTCAGTTTCAGCCCACTCCCATGCCCTGCAATCACATCACTCTTTCAGATTCAGTAGGGTAATAAAGTACAAGACCAAATACTTAATCCCCTTATTTGTGACGGCCTTAGCTCAGCAAAGGTCTTATATGTGATTCTTCGTGAGATGATTAGTGAACATGGGTTCTCACTGAAATCTCACTCATAATTTGGAAGAATTAAAATGTATTTGTCAAGCTAAGCATGGAATGAAATTTCTAACCAAGGAAGAAGAGTTTAAGAAACGGAGATCCTAAAGTGATCATTGTTAGTCCTTACTCAGTCAGATAATCTATTTGATTATAATGGCAAACATATTAAATGTGGTACGGAATTGCAAGGGGTCTTGCAAGGCTTATGCCCAGAAGCACTCCCAAACATGTAAATGAAAGCATTATCCCTTTCTCTACCATTCCAGTGCTCTGCTGATAGAAGTTATAGGGTTTTTTTAATAAAGGAAATTTAGGTTTTCTTCTTTTTTGTTTGGCTTGACCTCATTTCCAACCTCTTTTTTAATCTCTCATTAGACTCCATCTTTTGCTTTCTTGTAACTTTTTTTTTCCATTGTAGAGAAGACTGGGAGCTTCTGCTGTATAGAGGTGATGAAGCAACATCTGTCTTCAGCCTCAGTTTATGGCTCTCTGACCCTTCAGAGATAACCAGCAGGGCTAATTCACCTCTGATGTAATATCTTCTCTGGCAATTGGTGCACAAAGGAAACACTGACTGCACACTTTAGAAGGCATGAATTATCAAAGTTCTTAGAGAGTTGATGTGCAGCACAGAAAGCAATATGTCACAGTTCTGGCATTTTGGGAAGATGCGTAATAATTGACTCTGGCATTATGAGGGCTCTGCTATTAGGATTTTTATGCCATTTGTCAGACTTGGATCCTCTGCTTATGAGTGCAGCTGCAGTTACTGGTATCCCAGCAGGCAAACAGACATTTCTCTCTCAGCAGTAAAATATTTCGTCTAGAGGATTTGTAGGCTTGGGAAGGGAGGATTTATTTGTTTGAGGTTTTTTTAAGTCAGGCAAATAACACATTAATATCAGTTTTCTAGTGCCTTCTAATGCCTGTTTCCATTTACCTGGCATAAACATACTCTTTCAGCTTTTTACTTTGCAGTGATGTGTTGCCGTGCCTGGACATGAGCACCATCACTGGTCCAGAACTGCTTTGACTGCTCTTTCATGCCCTCAGCAGTGTTAATAAGTCAATTAACAAACAGAGAGAGCTGCAAAATCATTTATGTCATTACTGCCATTGCACGCTCTTCAAAATGTGTTTCATGGATATGATCTTTAGGACGTGGAGGTTGACAAGGAAAGCCTAGGTGCTGCAGTGCCATGCATGGCTTGATGCAGCCTTGCTGCTGTAAACAGGTTCAAAATCTGTGCTGATTCAAAGGTATATCTGCAAAGCTTATCTTTGCTCACGGGGAAATTTGACGTTAGTTACCAGCTTTTGCAGGTCATTGGTGTAACATGCGAAGAAGCTAATTTATGGCTTGTCAACCATTGGCTGGGCTTGTATGCCCAGGCAATATTAATAATTTCATTTTTAATAGGTTTTACAATACAGTTTTCATTTTTAATACATTTTCTAACAGCATAACTTGCCTGTTTAGCCACTATGCATTACAGATATGGAACTGTTGTATTTTAAAAAGTTATGTACTTTTACTTAGGCCTTGTGTGTTTTCTCTTTAAGAACAAAAAAAACCCTAAGTGATGTTCTGTTCTTAAAATATGTGCTTAACTCCAGTTTCCCTGTGTGTAAAACTTGCACAAGATATTATTCTCAATATTTCTTGCTTACTAAATGTCATTTACCGTAACTTACAGTGTAAATGAAACTGAACCTTCTTTTGAAGCATCCAGAAGGTATTATTTTTGTTTTTAGTGTATCATAATATACTCATTCATTTATTCAGAATTTCCTCAAACCTTCATCTTTGCACCCTTCAGCCATTTCTGTGTTTTCTTACCACGTCGATAATAATTTACCGTAGGATTAACTGACAGATTGCGTTAAATTCAGTGGATCCCAGTCTTCTCCAGCCATTGTACCACTACTACCTCAGTGTTGTCCAAAGGATGTTCAGTACTCCCAGCTCCCATTTGACATCACTGGGAGTTTACTGTGCTCCATATCTTGCAAGACAGGTCCTTTAGATATGAGACATCATTACATGTACCCTCCCATGTGTTTGCATGTTTTCTGATCAGCGCTGGGGTTCATCTTGCTTGTAACCCAGCTTGATGGCTGTGTGATGGAGCAGAGCACAGCGTGTGCAAAAAAAGACAACTGTGGTCCCACTGAAGTCAATCTGTGACTCCACCCCGGCTTCAGTGAGAGAACCTGCAGGTTTAAAAGAAGGACAAGCTGAACTAAAATAATGTCTTAAATGATAGAGAAGTAGTGGCACACATAGCTGTGGTTGGGAGCCACACCATGGTTTACTACCTGATAATCCTGAGGACATATTTCATACTAGTGCATACTGAACTGCTAAAACTCCTAAAATTTTGGGGATACTACTGACTGCTTCTAACCACCTATTTCTCACACGCTCTGTCTCAATAGCAAATCCTAGATGCTTACATACAAAGCTCTATCAAATGTATGGTTTGAAGCAATATCATCAAAGAGACTGGGAAGGAAGATAAGTGTTCAGATCCACAAGCCAGTACCAGTTCACACCTCCTTCCTCACACATCTCCAGCATCTCAGAAAAATCTCAGAAAAATGTCTGAAATTACGTGTCCTTTTTCGCCATACATAGGCAAAGCAGCTGGAAGTAAAGAACATTCATACCCCTATTGTACACATTTTGTTAGGTATTTAGATATGTTTAAAGCATGTCTAATAAATATTTAGGAGACTGTAGTGATTCCTTCCCAATCCATATTAAACTGCCCTCCTTTCCAATGCCATGTCAGCCCACTGAGGATCTAATAGACTTAAAGGAAAAAAGCATTCACTGAGAAAAAACTATTTCATGTCCACATCATGTAAAATAATCTAGAACTTTAGAAAGCAGCAAGTCAAGTGTCCTGATGCCATTTGAAAAGTGCCTTTTTACTACTTGTTTTGATGACAGAGAAAAAAAATGCCAAATAGCTATTTTTGTGAGAATTTAATAATTTTGATTATTCATAATTTGCCTTTGCATTGAAATTGCAGTTACTAAATTGAGGTAGGTACCAGCTGTTGCTAGGAGAATAGAATACAACCTAGAGTGTAAATTTTGCCATTGGGGGGAGAGTGGGTGCTGTTCTAACAAAAGCATCTAATTTAAAATTCTTCCCTTCCCCTTTGCAAACTGTTTCTTTGCCTATGTGTTTCCCTGTATTTTTATGAATGCACATTCATAAAACTAATTTTATAAAAATGATTCTCAGACATTTTATAATGTGGGTGCTTTGCTTTTTACTAATGCTCTTTATCTGTCTACAGTAGAAACAGATACTCAGTGGCTTACGCAGCTCAGAAGCCATGGCTGCTGAATGCAACCGTGGAGGAGAACATTATCTTTGGGAGCCCATTTAATAAACAGAGGTAAATATCAATCTCCTTGCAAAAACACCTGTCAGCTTCTTTTAAAGAAGTTTTTGGCTTCTCCTTCTGGAGGAAGTTTGTAGATTATGAAAAATACCAATGCACATTAACCCTGGGGTGGAATTAGCTAACCTGGGTTTAGCCATCTAAAAGGAAGATTGCTGTTTTAAATCAGTCTTTCAAGGCTCCCCCTCTAGCCAGAGTGCATGTCTGAGATGTTTGTGAGAAATCACACAGCGGCACTGGCTCTCCATGGAATACAGAGGAAGCCGTATGTGTATTTTTCAAGCAGTTAAAGTTAGGTGAGATGAATCCCATCTTTGAAGACGACTGATATATTTCAGTTTTGTTTAATGGAGCCTGAGGTTGCCAGAGGACTCTGGAAATAGGGATTCTAGGCATGTTTCCATTGAGTTTATGTGCTAATCCTGCTGAGACCAAATTATGGAGCAGACACTTTACAAAAACACTGCAGGTATGAAGATGGGGTGCCTCAAGGAAATAACCCGAATTCTTCCTTTAGAAATACAGAGGAAGGGAGTGTGAAAGCGGAGGTGCACAGCTTCTGTTGTGCTTATCCAGCACTTGCTTCTTGTTCCCTTTTAAAATGTCAGCTAACAAATGTAGTGGGAAAAGTGACTTGACTTAAGGAAAACAGATTGCTAATGTTTTCAAAGGCAACACTCTCTTTGTTTTAAGTTATTAGAAATACACCCGGTGTGTGCTTCGTTAAGATGTATTACTCCATTCCCACTTAATAAAACTTAGCAATGACCAAATACCTCAAAATCCAGATAAGCATCTAAAATTTCGGGGACGAGATTCTTTAGTTACTGCATCCATCAGCCTAACTTTGCTTATATCAAAGGGGCAAGGCTGAATTACACCACTCAAACAGTCAGATCCCAGCTGCTTATTAGCAGATCATCTCCAGTACCCCACAGACCTAGAGATCTCACAACAAAATTCAAGGTTTTGCAAGTGGTTTCCTGATTCTGGCAAGATCAGAAGCACTGTAAGCATCCTTTGTCCTGCAGTATCACATTGAAGAAAATAAAGAGGCTCCTAAAGGAGGAAGAATAATAAGTCATTGGGAAATGGCTTCAAATACTCCAGAGTAAAGTAAAACAGCTCCTGGTAAGGAGGAATGTACTCAATAATTTATGTAATTGAATCTTTAAAACGTAAGCTCGCCAATAAAGATCACTAATAAATATGTCATTTTTTACAATGCTTACTGTACAGTGCTCCATGATTAATTGCTGAACAATCATTTTGCCCTACTTATTTTTGCAATTATCCAACCATCACAGAGCCATAATATCTTAGCAGTGAATTTGACCTGAGGTTTTTGTGTTTGCAAAGTAAGTGGCTAGTTAAATAATTGCAATGACCATGTTGTTTCTCCAGGTACAAAGCTGTTACAGATGCATGCTCTCTGCAGCCCGACATTGACTTACTACCATTTGGTGATCAGACAGAAATTGGAGAAAGGGTAAATAATATGAATACTTTTATGTGTGGTTAGCCTATGTATTAAGAAGGCACTCTCTGATGTCAGTCAGACAGATCTAGTCTGTATTGGGCTGCCAGCCTGGTCATTGACTGTAATTTACCAGGGGTTACTGCAAATAAAAGTTGAAAATTTTTTCCTTGTTCGGCTGTTTTTCAAATGTGATTTTTTATCAAAGTCTCCTATATTTTGCTTGAAGAATTTGATGCTAGTACTGGTTGCATTTTTCAATCTAAGAAGCCTACTGTGCTTAGAAAAGCTCATCATTATGTACACTTACCCATGATTAGTTGCTGAATAATCATTTTTCTTCTGATATTATATAGGATTATGCTTGTTTATCAACAGGATTAGCATTTTAACAAAGCTTTTTATTTTTGTTGGAACTCTGTATAAATGTAAAAAATCACATTTCCAAAGTACTATCATAATGTTTATTCAAAGATGCATATTTCTGATCCATTATATTCAATAGGGGATTAATTTAAGTGGTGGCCAACGACAGAGAATCTGTGTAGCTCGAGCACTCTATCAGAACACCAACATTGTCTTCTTGGTAAGATTTTTCTTTTTCACATGGAGCAAGAAAAGTTAGTAATAAACCTGTCATTCCTTATATTTAGCTTTAGAAAAATTTATGTTAGATTTAGAAAACTACAGGGACTGGTATTCAGCTCCAAATCCAAATTATAGAAATAGGAGATAAACATCCACCAGAGGCAGCACCAAAACATACTGGGAGACTGATGAAGATTTCTTACAGAGATTAACACTGGAAGAGTAGAACAGATTGTCTAACTTCTGCTTACTCTCAGTGGTGACCTATTATCAGCACAGTCCCACTGAAATCAGCAGGACTTCTGATTAAGTAAAAGGGACCATGATGCAACTGCTTGTGAGCAATGAACAGACTGAGGGTCCAGTGCCCTCCTGCAGAGTGCTGTGGGTTTGGATGAACTTTCCCTTCTCTGGTCCTAATTTCAAGGCATGTCAGGAATTTCAGGAGACCACTGCTTGTGAAGGGGCTGTTTGAGCCTCTTCAAAATTAACCAGGGACTTCCGTTCTTAGAGGAAAAGTGTTTGCATATAATATCCTTGTCTGAATGTTGTCTTGTTGCTAGCCACATTAACTCAAAGTGAAAAACAAGCAATTCTGCAGTTTAGTTCGGAGGAAATTAGAATAGTTCCTGACTCTGCTTTATCTTACCTGTGCTAGTTTCCCATCAAGATTAGGCCCAAGTTTGGCTCTGTTTCCTGGTATTTTCAAATTTGGATGGGAAATTTCAGTTCTAGTGTTCCTGGTCTGATTTACTCCTTACTGTCAGCACGGCAGTTACACACATCTAAACACAAAAAATTAACTGGATCTATTGCTATGATTTGAAGAGTATTGGATTCTAGCGCACTGTTTCATAGTGCAGCCCTCTGACTAGGCCTTCGTCATTAGAGAGAGATGAAACACTAGTAATGACAGATGTTTTCTATTTTAAAAAAACTCTTGAAAGAAAAAAACCCTAATTCTTATGTTCTGTTCTAATTTTTATATTATTTTATTTTATTTTATTTTATTTTATTTTATTTTATTGCAGGATGACCCATTCTCTGCGCTGGACATTCACTTGAGTGATCATTTAATGCAGGAAGGGATTTTGAAGTTTCTCCAAGAAGACAAGAGGACTCTTGTTCTGGTGACACATAAGTTGCAATATCTACCACATGCTGACTGGGTAAGAGAAGAGATGCCATGATGCAGATTTGCTAATGATGAACATACACTTGAAGTTAGCACCGTAACGTTTGATGGGATCATTATTTTTCTCTGTAAGAGTCCCTCCTTCTTAATTCCATCTGTCATGTGACTTCCTGCAACTTTTTACATAATACGGATTTTATAGTAGAAGAAACAATTTTATTTTTGTATTATTTGTGTAGGTTTTTTGATTGAAAGCCACTGGGACTTGTGACTTAATGGCAAATATGACTATTACTATATGATTATTACAATATGACTATGTCTTGTCCGTGCTTTTTACAAGTACAGTTAAGCACGGCTTATAGAAGTTTCAGTTCATGAGGTATGTCAACAAAATCAAAAAGTAATTAATAAAATACCAAGTACAGTGAACACAGAAATTTGCATAATGCTAATCTCACATGTCTTGTAGGACCCAGGTCAGTTCTTACGGTATATATGTTGCTGAGTAGACCTATTGGATGCTTTCTCCCCTAGATCATAGCAATGAAGGATGGAATGGTGCTTAGAGAAGGGACTCTAAAGGATATCCAAAACAAGGATATTGAGCTATATGAGCACTGGAAAACTTTGATGAATCGCCAAGATCAAGAATTGGAAAAGGTAAATAGTAACATGTGGGCAAGGGTGACCTTTCTGAAAGGAAATATTTTTCAGTTCATTTCTAAAAAACCCAATGTCAGGACACAAGTTTTAAACCAGGCATTAGGTAAAAAACACATGAACTGTAAGGAACTTGAAGGACTGGAATAGATTGTCTAGGAAGTGTGCGGTACATCTGCCATGGGCAGTTTTGAAGGACACGTTAGGCAAACATCCTTTTGGGATGCTGTGAACAACTGATCCTTTGCTGGGGCAAGGGACTGACTAAGGGACTTCCTAAAGTATTTCTTAGCCTTTTGTTGTGTTATTGCCATGAGCATTTAGGATTCTCTAAAGACCATTTTTGAAGTTTTTACCATTCCAGAAGAGAGGGAATGAAAGAACAGAAGGAGGGAGAGAAGGAAGTGGACAAAGCATGATTTTCTGAAAGATTAATCCTAAAACACTGTGCTTTTGCATCCTGTGAGCTAACTGATCCAAATAAAGTCTCTTTGATGTTACCGTTGGTGCTACCACAGTGGCAGACAGCTAAGCCTTCAAATTAATAAATAAGTTCCCTTATTACAGGATATGGAAGCTGACCAGACTACTCTTGAGAGAAAAACCCTTAGAAGGGCCATGTACCCCAGAGAATCCAAATCACAACTGGAAGATGAAGATGAAGGTATGTTTTATCATTTCACTTTATTTACTCTATTACCAAACTGTCAGTTCTTAGCAATGAAGTATGAAGATGTTGATGACACTTGGTAATAACAGTCGCATACTTCAATCTGTTTAGAATATAACTTGTTTAAGAGATTCTCCTTAGATTTCTCTGAACATTGTGCAGGGATAAGGCTGTACCAAAACAAGTTAATTTCTCTGCTAAATCATACTGCCTGGAGGTAGTGAGGGGTGAAATAGAAGTAAAACAACACAAAGAATTGTTGTTAGTGCAAATTGAGGCAGCTCTGCCTAGTCTTTGGCACAATAATGTTAGATCAGCTGTAGCCCTGTCCCTCATGAGATATCTCTCCAGGGCTTTTGAAATATCACCTTGCTTTTAGAGGTGCAGATTCAGATTCATATCACTTTTAAAGTGGGGCGGGGAGCAGAATGGTTGGATATTGGCAGCTGGCAACAAGAACCATCAAGAACATCCCTGGGATGGTAGACCAGGACTAAAGAGAATAGTCAGCCCTGGCAAGCAGTAGGTTTCTGTCAGGAAAGAGAAGAGGTGAACTGAAGGTTTCACCTTAACTCAACAGGAGCACTAATTTCAGGGATTATAACGGTGATGCTGGCTGGAGTGGTCACAGAATGCACACTGGCTATTAGCAGGCTCTTTATTGCTGCCTTGTGTTTCATCTGGCAAAGTTCATGACGGATTGTCGTCTTAAGTCATAGGTCTGTAGGTCCTAGATTGCTCCATTTTGAAGAAATTCCCAATCACTGCACAATAGGCAGAGCTGGACTACAAATCCCTTGAGATGGAAATAATATCTTGGCTTCATACTTCTTTGGCAGAGCTGAGAAGAACACCTCTTACTATATGCAGTCATCAGTCATTTTATCAGTCAAATTCTTGGAGGAGTTTAAACTGAGGTCATTCCCAGGCTCCTCCTTTTGGGATGTGCAAGAAAGCCTTGCCAAAAACCTGTATCTTCTTTGTGGGGTAAAATAGAAAACACAGGGAAAAAAGACATGTCCATATAGTCCACAGAATACCTGCAAAAAGTAGACATGATTCAGATGAAAAACCATGTATCAGTAACTTCAGGGCAGGAATATAACCTGGCATTGCATTCTAGGTCATCCATACTTATTATGTGACCTAGGAAAGGTACACAAAGTCTCTGTGTCCTGAATAGTGTAGAATTTCAACTTTCAAGAAATCACTTACTAATTCATTTTTAATGTTCAAAATCAGAAATGGGTGGAAATGCTGTCAGTTCAGAGCTGTCAAGAGCAGGTCAACATTTCTTTTCCCCAGGTGCAGCCTGCAAGGCTGTGAGATGTATATTCCTATTACCTGGAAAAACAAAATTTTAAATGTAATGTTTATGCACCTGTGGAATATATATTTCCCACAGCAGAAGTCTTCCACCAATTGTATTTCAGTATAATGTGAACAATTGTACAGTCAAAGGTAGGACTAGAAGAAACATTAATCCCACAGCTGTGCTCTTTATATAGACAAAACTTTAGTACTCAGGAATAAAGAAAAAATGGAATTCTTTCATGCAACAGGTGACAGAGTCTCTGTACGGAAAGCTTTGGAGAGCTTTCTAGAATCTTCCATGTGACCCAAAGTGCTCTGCTGACTGTATAATAAAAGCAACTGAACAGGTTGGGAAAGGTCTAGACTCTACTACAAATAATCAGTACTAAAGACCTGGATTACAAAAATATTTCATTAACAAAACTGTAACTAGTCAAAGACTGACAGTCTACAGATTAGTTCAAAGAGCACAGGGGAAGTCCTATGAAAATATGTCTGAAGTGTTCGCTGTTTTTAAATCACATGAATTTTGCCATTAAAATTATAATTCAATACAAAAAACTTGACCAGATCCAGTGAAATGAGGTATAATTCTTAGTACTGCATCCAAGCTAACTTGATCAAATTTCTGAGTCACAGAGGAAGAAGAGGAAGAAGATGAAGATGATAATATGTCAACTGTCTTAAGGCTCAGGACAAAGATGCCATGGAAAACCTGCTGGAGATATCTAACCTCTGGAGGTTTTTTCTTGCTCTTTCTGATGATTTTTTCAAAGTTGCTGAAACACTCAGTTATAGTGGCCATAGATTATTGGCTTGCTACGTGGACATCCATGGACAATGCAAAGGAAGTCAGGAACGCTGATGATGCTAAGAGCACAGATAAGGTGGGCCATATCTTGGAGCTTGACAGAGGGAAGAAAAAAAAAAAAAGGAAGAAATGTTCTAAAGTAATTATTTGCTGTTCCTCTAGAAGCCAGTTACATTGGAAAGAGATAAATATAATAAGATTGATTATTAAATAAGAGGAATTAATTGTTTATGCTAAAACATAAAACAATTCAAATTTTATCAGTCTTTTCAAATGTGTAAAACTGAAACAGAAGCATGTTTGAAGTTAGTTAGAAAAATGATTGACTTTTCAAAGGAAGAAATCTCATACTAAACTCTTCCATCTGGTCAATGACCCCATTTTCTTAAGTACTGGCTGTCCAGTAATGTCCTGCCAGGAAAAAAAAAAGAAAAATCTTCAAATGTATTACTTACATACAATCTGCTTATAGCTGTAAATTTGCCTCATATACAAATATCTCACGGGAATCCACTTAGTAAACTTTCAGAAGGCTTAAATGTGTTATTGCCCTGGCAGATTAGTTTAGGATTTGCTCTGGTAATTTTAGTGGTGCTTGAACTTATTAAAGTGGAACTTTCCAACATCTCTCAAATGCCTTAATTCTTGAGAGGTTCTACTTTGGTTGTCTGAGTTTCTTGGCTAACAGTTTGCATACTTTTGTATTTATCCAGTTAGTCTATCTTCACTAGTTCTAAGTACTATCACTTCAAAGTCGTAAAGGGTACTCATCCGCAGGTTCAGGGATCTTAGAACTGACAGATCTTCTAATTATGTGAACGTAATGAATTGCAGTTCCATCACAGTGTTTTTTTTCCAAAAGATTACATTATTATAATTATGTAATATATGTGATGTGACATACTAGCTGATTGGTGCCAGGTACCTTGGGAACTTCCTAGTGGAAAAGAGAAATGTGTGTTTATTTCTAGGATTAATGTATTTGTCATTTTATTAGACTTATCATGTAGCTGTCTTCAGCATCCTCTCTGGAGCAGGGATTGTCCTTTGCCTCATCACATCTCTGACTGTGGAGTGGATGGGCCTCACAGCAGCCAAGAACCTACACCATAATCTCCTCAACAAGATCATCCTTGGGCCAATCAGGTACAGCAAAAAATAACGTTCCTCCTGAAAAGCTACCTGGTCAAAACATGTCCTCTTTGTAATTGGAAGGGTACTCATGTGAAAAGCTCTTGTATTTGCCCTGTCTTCTTCAAAGCCTCAAAAAGTGAAAATAACTAGTGAGATAGTCAGGGGGGAAAAAAATCCATGTCAGAACAGGTGAAATTCTGCCCCCTTTTCTATCTGTCTGAAATGTGCCAGACAGCTGGCACCCCCTTCCAGGCTGGGGTGTCAAGGATAGCTTTGAGTGCAGTTCAGTTCTAGCTCCAGGGCACCCAGCTTCAACTCTGAGCAATGGGCATGGGTGTCAAATGATGTGGACACCAAGCTTCTTCTGGTGGCTGGGGACAGGTTCTGTGCGCCATAACCACAGTCTCTCACAGGCAGCAAAGTGGCCAAAAGGATGCCTGCATAACAAATCACAGTGCTTTCATGAAACAAGAGTCCTGGTGCCCAGTGCTGTGCGGGAGGTTGAGTAGCAGCCAGGGACAGGCCGTGATCTTTGGAAGGAGTCTTAAGTTGTGAGGGAGTGTGGATGAAAGAGCAGGGGGCAAGACGGTAGGTTTTTGAAGGAGGAGATTTAAAAATTTTGGGGGGAGAGATGCCAAGAGGAGTATTTAGATAGTCAGAATGCAGACATTATGATCTCTTATGTTATTCATATTTACTGCTTGGTTTTAGAAAATGGCAGGACACAGCTCTGTGTTCTCTCTGCCCAGGCTTTTTATCCAAAACTGGAATTCCTTTTTTTTTGTTTTCATTTGTTCAACAGGTTCTTCGATACAACTCCGTTGGGGCTAATTCTAAATCGCTTCTCTGCTGATACAAATATCATTGATCAGGTAGGTATATCAATACACTCTGTTTTATTACATCTTGGTTTTGTAAATTTTCACATAGCTGTTGAATAAGATGATGCATTAAAATATTCAGTAGAGAAAGGCATTACAAAAACAGGCTCTGGGAATGGCCGGTAACCATTAGAATAAACATGGTGGGAGATGGTGGCTCTTAATTTTTTCATATGCAGACTGGTTGCTTCTGTTGGAATGTCTGGGTTAGCAAAACAACAGATTTTTGGCTCCAAACAGGAAACAGGATAGAATATAACTTGAACTATATAGGAGTATACGTGACAAATAGATGTTGCATGAATTCAGAGCACTCAGGGAGAGGAAGGGATGCTTTCACTATGGCTGTGAATTAAAATGTTTGGATGAGCAGTAATCCTGGATGTAAGGGTGATGGGAACATGGAAGGAAAACTAAGAGGCTCTGAGAAAAGCATGCTGTTTCTCTAAATATTTGGGATATCAAGAACAATTTTCTCTTTCTTTCCCATTATCTGAATGAGGTGGAAATGGCTCCTATTTCCCCATGATCTTTGAAACACTGACCTTCAGGACAAAACCTAATAACTCATTTTTCAACCTCTGCACATTTGAGTAGTAGATCCGCAGGAACATAAAGGCTCCTGATACAAGGAGAATATCAATGAGTGCACAGTGATATCATTCCACTTTCCCTATGGTCCTCTATAGGAAAAGGCATATAATGGTACTACCAGTGATTTTTGCCTTACGTATGTTTTTCCTTTTGCTCTAGCACATTCCTCCTACCCTGGAGTCTCTTACCCGGTCCACATTACTCTGCCTGTCAGCCATCGGAATGATCTCCTATGCCACTCCGTGGTTCCTTGTTGCTCTTGTGCCTCTTGGGATAGCATTTTATTTCATCCAGAAATACTTCAGAGTTGCTTCCAAGTATGTATTAAAAATCTGTTCTGAAAATTTCTTCTAAAAAATTGTATGTAAGAATTGTGATGGAATGTGAGGTTATAAGAGCTATGTAAGAGGAAAAATGCCATGGCGTCCTACTTTTGATCCTGAGGTATGAGTCTGAGACATACATTGGAGGATGTTTCCAGCTGACCTGACTACAAATGGAGTATTTGGGGGAGTAACACTACTTGCATCGCTTTTGTACACTGTTGGCTATGCAGTCAGATGAGCATGAAGTTTGTTAATCAACTGAGCCAGCTCACATCTGGTCAAAGCTTTTCTTTGACCTTTTGAGGGTTAGTAGAGAATGGAAAAGAACGTCCTGGATTAAGGTCAGTCATGACTTTTTCTTCATATTGGGAAAAAAACTCCACAGAAAGTCCTTTCTGCTGCACAGCAACATTTTATATTCAGAATGGTTTGCCAGCTATAAAGAGTACACTTTTTAAGCAAAAGGAGTGTCATGATTTCTTAAAAGTCATGCTTCTAGTGCTAAATCCATTATATAATTTAGAAAAATACCTTAAGAAGCCACCATTCACAATTTTTTTCTGAAACTCAGTCATGCTGCTTTTTTTTTTTTTTTTTTTTAATCAGCCAGATTTCTGTCTGGATTTACTCCTCTTTCTGATGCATAAAAACACCCATCAAGGTGTCTGCTGACCTGCAGGGAGGCCAAAATAATCTACCATTGTTAGCAACTGGCACTTCTGGAACTGTCTTTGCAGTATCCACATAGTAAAGCATTGACTGCTCTTTGGTAGTGTCCAGTTAAGGCACACAGTGATTTTCAACTGAGCATTCCAGTACAGTTGGATTCATGAATAATACTCTTATTTAGGTAGCCTGAGAAAGAATTATATCAGTTATTTCCCTTAAATCAATGGAGCAAGAGGGACACCGAGCAACATATCAATAATTTGCTTCACTTTAACCTACATTGCATCAGCTCTCCTCAGAATTTCCAAGGAGATTTATTCATAAGAAAACTCTATAATAAGAATTCACAAAACAAAAATATTTAATTCTTAAATAATTTGCTTAAATTCTTTGAGATTGTTTAGAACCCTTTTTATTTTCCCATCAGATTTCCAAACTAATGCTGTATGTGGCAGCACAACAGGTCTCAAGGTGGCTAAGGAATCAGGAGACTTGGTTTTCATTCTTAAATGTATTATGGTCTTCTGAGTGTCACCCTGTCCTGCCACACATAGCAGTGTACACTGTTTAAACCTCTTACTTAAAATACACAACAGTAGGCCAAATCTGATGTCTTAGACCCCAGGGAAACACTAATGTTTCTCTCTGTATTTTACATGTGAGAGTAAAGTCTCCATCCATTTCCAAACCTAGTTTTCCCATGTGCTGTACGGATAGCCATACTATGCAAGCTAGTGAGAAGTTGGTCACTCCTGTAAGTCAGCACATACACACACACATGCATCCATTGGCTCTGCAAATCCATAACTACCTCATTCATTTTATTTCCCTGCAGTTTTCTGGGAAAATCTGTCTCAGCAAGTGCTTTTTTTTTTTTTTTAATCTGTTTAAATTAAACTCTTTTAAATCACTTGTGAGGCATTCAGGCTTGACTTGTGTTCTTTCAATCCACAATAGAAATTAATAAATCCAAATTATGTCTGGAAAAAATAGTCTTGGGAAATGTAGGATGAAGGAACAGCTTCAGCCAGTATTTATAACTTACTTGCGTGCAGTACTTTCCAGGCCTATAAGCTTCACTAATTTTTAGAAATGCAAATATTTACAGTATTTCTTGCAGCGCTTTGACTCTTTGTTGCATTTTCCATTACATCTCTCAAAAACTTCTGTGTATTTTCCATCATAAATTTGAAAGAGAGCATATTTATCATCAAAACATAAGCAGCAGATTCAGCTCTGTATACTGTAACATTCAGCAGTTATGGAGTAACATGGAGCAGTTATTTCTCCGGGCTTATCTAGTACAGCGTGCAAACATAGTAGGATTTTAATAAAGAGTTTAAATATCTAATGATCTGGCCTCTCTTCTGTTCATACAACTGGCTGCTATGCTAATGGCAGAGTGTTACTGAAAGATGTATTTGTGTGGTTTGGAAAACATTCCTGTTCTAGGAGTCTGGAACTTTTTAGACTCAAATATCATTGCTCCATGCAGGTCTTGAAAATACCATTGCTGAATAATTGAGGAAATTTCTCATTCATATTATTTCTCTGTCAGTGCTGTCTCCATTTCAACCATTATGAGAAAGTTAACACCACAAACAGAAGGTCTGCTCTACACTGTTATATTTTATGTTCAGCGTGTTATGGTCCTTAACAAATGTTCCAAACGAGGCAAGGTTTATATGGAAAGGCACCCTTTTTGTTAGGCCAGCTGATACAGTTGCAATAAAATAGATAAACTTGCAGATACACAAACTATTTTATACCTGGTGTAGAGCCGTAAATAACATGCTACAAAGTTTAAAACCAACTGTTCTGAATTTAAGTTAATTATATTAATTATATTAATAAATTTGAATATTTGATAATAAAAAGTAATTAGGATCTGGCTAAATTGGACAGCAGGTTTTTATCCAGGAGAGATGTGATAATGTCATTATCGCTGTGGGGCAAAGAGAAGCTTATCTGTGGCCAAAAGGTAGATCTGCGGAGGTGGCGGGGAGATGATTCAAATGCTCCCACGGCAAAAGAAAAATGTGATATTCATATGTCAGTGTCTTTCTAGACTATAGAAATACTGTTTTGTGCAATACACAAAATGTCTATTCTTGTCTGTTATGCAGTAAAATTTCTACAGACAGATATTTATATTGTAATGGCTGTCTGTTGTTTTTCGTACTTCCAGGGACCTCCAAGAACTTGATGACAGCACCCAGCTACCTTTACTCTGTCACTTCTCTGAGACAGCTGAAGGCCTTACCACCATCAGAGCATTCAGGTCTGTGAAACAAATTATTAGAGAAAGACTTGGGTTCTGCTCTGGCCCATCCAGCTTGTTGGAGCATGTCTGAGGGCAAATTATTGGATATGGTGGACTTTGACTAAACCATCACAAAAAAGGGAAGAGATTTTTGTTTTCCTGTTGCTTTGCCATGCCTTGAAACACCTGTGCACATTTAATTTATCTGTATTTGTTTTCCACTGAATTAAAGATGATGACTTTTCTAGGATATGATATTTAAACTTCTAAGGTGTTTAGTTTAACTACACCTTACTTGGACAGCAGGGAGCTCTCCTTTGCCAGGCAGGCACAGGCACCACTCCTTCAGACCCCCCTGCTATATCCTACAAGCTGTGCTGTCTGAGAACCTCTGAATCATTTCTGTATTTAACCCATTCCTTAGACAGGAAAACATCATTATAGTACCCTCCAACTGAAAGTACATGTGCAACTAGAGGGGCTTTCCAAGGAAACTATGTCAGAACACAACTCTATCTTAATATTGTAAAACCTAGCCTTGTCAATCAAAACCAAAAAATAAATTCCAGAAGATTCAGAGAATTTTTCCAACTTTTTATGCATTCTTTTCTCTACTTACTACATGAAATATAGGCACAAATTTTTCATGTATATTCAGTACATTATAGCGAGTCTGTCAAAGTGCCAGCCTGACGTTGCTCCCCAGTAGGTATGACTTGCACTCATTCTGTACACTGCAGAATTTTGAACTGGTGCAGATCTCACTACAATGCTATTTACACACCTATTTAATTAGCTTAAGACTGCTTCATCACCTCAAGCTAGCTTTAGGACCTAGGCTATTAGTTCAGAGTGCTGTGGTAAGGACAAGCAAAAATATTGGTGTGTTGAAGAGATGTGAGCCAATGGTCAACATGAAATGTTGTAACAAGCTTTATCAACCAGAATGATGTATTGAAACAGTAAGTCATAACTGAGGCCCAATGCTGATGTATGCTGAGTGCTTCCTGAGAGGCTGAGTGGCCTTTCATCACGTTATCTACTGAGAAAGATGAAGGAGCTTAGCACTTCTTGGGAGTCATAAAAAATAAAACAGCAAGGTGAGATTGGGTGTCAGAGAGCAAAAGGCAGCCCTAGGCATCATAACCATCACTTGAGTTTTCCAGGATCTCTGGTGCTAATCAAAGCAATTTCATTTCCCTGTCTATGCTCCACTGTCAACCAAAACTGAAGTCTCCAGAGTTTTTAGTCAGCAAGCTCGTATTTTCTAATAGCCCTGTTAGTCATTCTCTGCAGTTTGAGTTCAGTATGTTCCAGGATAAAAGAGAGCAGCTCCTCACATAACTTACCACAAAGTAGCACAGTTGGATCAGAAGGCAGTTTCAGTGACCTTTGCTGTTTGTCATCTGACAGGATAAAAGTCTAAAACTGCCCAGGAGATGAGCTGGATGTGGATGAAAAGATACAGATTGGCCGTGTCAGATTTTCCATTAGGAAAACAGGAGTTTTGCTGCCAGGAAGGCAGATGAGCAGAATATTCAGTGCATCTTTGCTCCTCCCCGCGTCATTACTGTTACCAGTTGTTGTTCTGGGGAGGTTGCTTGCCATGTTTACAAGCTGTGCAGAGGGAAATAAAGTGTCAGTGGGAAAAGGCAGAAAAAAAAATGTTTCTGGCAGAAGAGGGATTACAGGTGCTTCACAGCAGGGTCCTAAGACTTTAAAATGGAAGAGCTTGCCATGACAAAATGCATGATAAAGCTGCTGAATAAAACTTGGCTAGTTTATTCAAGTGAGGGTATTTAACAGACAGTAGAATATGAAACAACAAAATGGTTTCCATCTGACTGCAGGTCATACCTTAAGTACTGCATGGTGCCATGAATTTAATACACTTACACCAACAGAGATTTCCCCCCCTCTCTCCAAAGATAACCATGTATCTCTGCCTGGTTAAGGAAAGCCCTGGCACAGGTATGGGTCCTCAGGGAAGAGTTTTTAACCCAAACTTTGGCAGAAGGGCAATAGTTTTGGATTGGGGGAGAGGGGAGGGAGAACGGAGTTTAATGCTTCATCCTTTTGTGTATGAGTGTGCAATGTGTTGTAATATAACAGCCTTGCTCTTGGCAGGCACGAAGCCAGATTTAAACAACGTATGCTGGAACTAACGGACACGAACAACATTGCCTACTTATTTCTATCAGCTGCCAACAGATGGCTGGAGGTCAGGACGGTACGTTCAGTTTAGTCCCAGCCATGATTTTGAAACCTTGGAAGCAAACAGAGACTTTGCCTGATGGAGAGAAGATAATAATGAGAATTAATCTCATGATGAGGTTATACACACTGTTCCTTAAAATAGATCGGGATTGTTTATGTTAAACCCATAGGGTTTTTTCAGGTTTCTTGGCCAGGAGTAGGAAAATACAAGTCTCCCTCATCTTTTGCTGTTGTGATGTCTTGCGTCTGAAGAGAGTGCAAGAACAAACATTTACATAACTTGAAATAAGGCTTTCTCTACTACTGTGTAGCATCTGCCGAGCTGCAGCAGCAGGAACTACTTTAAAAGCAGATAATGGCTTTTAAGTAGTTTTGCAAACTGTGCCATCATCCTGCCAGGGCTGTTTTAGGCACCACTGAGCTTCCAGGTCCTGGGGTATCTCTCTAGCAATAGGTTTTATCCTACAGCTCTAGTTTAGAGCCCCCATTTGCAGTGCTCTTACTGCAGCTGTGAGCCCATACTGTCTGTGATTTACAGTCCTGTTCAATATCACAAAAGAGGCAGAATTAGACTCCAACTGCTAAACAAATAACAGTAGGGCACAACACAGCCAGTGCCAGTGAGACAGGCTCCTGTTTTTTTGGGGGGGTCTCCAGGGACAGCATACAAGGAGGTTCCATGATTTGCAAGGCAAGAAGAGGCAAGCAAAATCACTGTGATTTCCTTATTCATCTGACACTCAAAGAGCAGTGAATAAACAGTGCAGTGACCTGATTCTGTTAGACACAAATAGTAACAGGCATGGTTAATCCTCACATCAAAGGCTGTATCCTTACCTTCATTTCCTCGTATGCTGGCGGAGCAACAAAGTTGTGCTCCATTTCTTATGTTGGCACAGCTTTCTTTTGTGCGTGAAGCTTTCAGCTTCCTACAGCATCCAAGATCAAGCTGAACTTGCTTCCAAATCAAATACAGATAAATAACAGAGCAACAGCCAGTCCTGGAATAAACTGTGGCAGTGCCTGCTAATGTCGCCGTTTTAGACTTGCTTACATGCAGAATGAATATGATCCAAGAATATCTATCACTTCATCATAGCATTAGAAATAATGTGGTCACGCCAAGGAATAGTTTATTTAGCTCTGCCTAATGGCACAGCGGTACTAATAGCACTCAAGACTTTGTAGAGTTTAATAGCAACTGTGAAGTCCTGTCCCAGCTTCTGAGGGAGACTTGAGAACAGTGTGCTTCTACTTCCCTGTAGATGTTCAGTTTGAATCTGTCACCGGCTCAGCAACACTTTTTACAGACAGATGAACTAGGCAGCCCTCATTTAAAATCTCAGAAGGAAAGATTTCAGGCATGATATTATCAGCCAGGAGGAAAAAAATGGATGGAAAATGCTAACCCTGAAATCCAAAGTAAATATAATGCAGGGAGCAGTGGGAGAGCGGGAATACCAGCAGTCTCATGAATCAGGCACCTTGACAACTACATGAGATCACATGTGGCATTCACTTCAAAACTGAGGGGCACATCAAGAAGATGGGTTCAAGCTCCTGCAAAGCTTAAGAGAAGTCAGATCTTTCTGATACAGCCTCCACAGCAATTTGTGTAAAGCAAGTCATCTCTATCCAGCAGAGCTCAGATCCTTCAGGTATCTACCACAGAGTCACTCCAAAACTCAAAGTGCTATGGCAGGAGCAAGGCTTAGTAGCTTGTTTGCAGCACCACAGCTACACAGTTATACTGCTTTCAGAGTCCATACTACCAGCATTCACATGATGTTTCACTGCAGGCTGTGAGTGTATAGCAGACTTGGGGATGCCTTCACCATGCACAGTGTCCCATGAAATGATGAAGTCACTTTCTGTCAGTCTGCCCACTTGTGCCCATAAAACATGGGCATTACCTGTATAAATTCTACCAAAAATTCCTCATGGACTTCGTGAAGTCACTGATACTTCTCAAACATGGGTTTGCCTCCCGAAAAAAGAGAAAACCTAAAGGAAAGTGGAGAGAGTGGGATTGATTTGTTTTAGTGGTAGGAATTAGGGGTGTCAGTATTATGCCATCCTTATGATTTCTCTTTTTTTTATATGCTCATTAGATTTTTTGATACCTGCTCTTTTTGGGGTGGCCACAATGAGATACCCTAGCCCAACCAGATTTGCAGAAAATACTGGCCTGTTTCACTTGTGTTCAGCAAGTTCCTTTAGAGTGTTTCAGGTTGGCCACCCAAATCACTGACCTTTTCCAGGAAGAACAACCCAGAATTACAGACTAGGTGTAGAAATAATCCTTAGTAAAGCAAATGTGCTTTGTATCTGAAGAAGTTTTCTTGTTGCTGCATTTTAATGTTGTCTAGAATCTTTCTCACCCTCTCTCTCATTCCAGGATTACCTTGGTGCTTGCATAGTTCTTACTGCAGCTGTCACTTCCATCACCGAAGGGCCTAACTCAGGGTTTGTAGGGCTAGGTCTCCTGTACGCTCTGACGGTATGTACCAAGGCAAAGTATAAGAACTTTCAGACCAATGTATTAAATTTATGATATTTTTTTAAATACCTATACATGGTTATCTTCCAGCTTTCTTAATCTTGAAAAAAACAATCTTGCAAATAATGGATTTGAGCCAAAGTTGAGAGAGTTCAGGGCAACTTGGACTTGCTTCAGGTTTTATGAGCCAATTAAAAAAACACAACCATTCCCAGGCCCTGCGTGCTCCCAAGCAGAGCAGGAAAATTAAAAATGCGTAAGAGGACCTGCTGTGCATTCTGTTTTGCACAACATAGTGTTGGTTCCATCTGTATATGGCAAAACCTGCCAGAAAATACTATCCCACAGACTGTCATAATCTGGGTAATGTTGAACCCAAGACCAAATAACTACTGAAGAACCAGACATGCCAGTTCTACCTTTGGAAAGAAACTACTCAGATACCTAATATTGTCCACGAAATTCTGCATGGATTTGGGGATTGGGACCTTTAGGGCTGGTAGGCATGGTTCATCATGACAGGTAGCAGTAGGAAAGTGGGGAAGATGCGTTAGGAACGATGAGATCTTGGTGGGATACTAGCGAATTCATTTTAACTCTATCATTAGCACTGAGCTATTTGAGCTGAGTCGTGGAGAAGGAACAGTATTTTAGTGTAGTAGGCTGTAGGAGAGGTGGAGAGTGTATCATGAGCAGAGAAGGAGTATGATCACCATAGAGAGCTGAAATATCACTGAATTAACCATGAGAGTGGGGACAAAAGCAGGATAAGGATAATGGCAGGAAGAGTTTTTGAAATTTTTGAAATCATGGCTGGCATGGCAAATAACAGGCTGCTTTACAGCACTATTATGAGGGAGGGGTATGGGTATGGGTCTAATGCTGAGATTTGGCTTTGCACGTAGATGCTGGCAAGCCCATGGTTACAACAGAAAGTTCTCAGCAGCAGCCTAAGGGTGACCTTAGATCCCCTTTGTGCTGCTGTTGCAGCAGTGTGAGAATCTGCCAGCAACTGAGAATCATTCCCAGTGCTTCAACTTCACTCTGAAAACATTCCTGGTAATCCTGCCTCATTAGCAGAGATCTGGAAGTGCCAAGATGTCTGCTTCATCATTCGCTTATTTGTATTTAGTCCATATTTGCAAACAGAGCATTAGTGTAAATTAGCCATGTGCTGAAGTCTGGCATCAGAGAAGAAAAAGTGCTGTAGTCAGCAAGTGATTACCTGCCTCTCTCTTGCCCCACAATAGCACTGATGAAACTTTGAATGCAGTTGGATCATTACCTGTGCTCCCTGACAGAGGTTTTTGCATCATTTCTCTTTGGAGCTAAGAGAGGGCTGATGTTTGGACCTGGATGAGAGCAAACTGTTTGTACCAATGTTGTATTTACAGCAGTCATCCATAAGCTTATTCTCTCCCCTTGTATAAACACTGCTGACTCCCTTGCACAACTGTGATAAAGGTTGAAATAATATGCAGAGCCTTTTGGATGCCAGGCTCTGTTATCAAATCTGCCAGGTCTATGATTACAGCCTGCTACTCTGCAAGCAGCAGTTCTGCAGAGTGTTTAGCTTATCTCAAACGTACCCATTTCCGTAACTTCCTGACTCAAAAGCTGGACAGGGAATGAGTGAGTTTCTGATAACAAAGAAAATACTTCACACCACCCCCTAGAATAATTCTATCTTAAGGATAAAGCAAGCAACTAAATGTTCTAATTTGACAACAATGTTTTTGCTGAATCTCAGTGAAAATTATTTACTGTATGCATCAGTATTAGGTTAGAGGAAAAGAAGTG
This sequence comes from Pterocles gutturalis, assembly GCF_000699245.1. Lineage (NCBI taxonomy): Eukaryota > Metazoa > Chordata > Aves > Pterocliformes > Pteroclidae > Pterocles > Pterocles gutturalis. The sequence continues at coordinate 65,920 of NW_010114186.1, forward strand.
GGGCTGGGTGATTTAGTCATACTAAACTTCGTATTTGGCAGATTCAGCAATCTCCCACAAATAAATGACAAAACCTTTCTCTGAATGTTTTTGTGTATAGGATGTTTTCATTGTCTAAGTTAAATTTCTAAACTTTTATTCAAGCATACAAAGTATCTCAATTTTTAATGGTGCTTGACAACCAACTGTTACTAATAAGTTCAGTTTTTCTTTTTTATATGAGCACCTAAATACAGATTTAGGAACATTTAGGAAATGTTTAGGAAATTGCTTGACAATTTTCAGCCTTAAATAGTCAACCCTAACTAGAGATCAGTTTCTTTAAGCTACTGGGTATTGTTAGGCAACTAATTATCAACTGTTATCTACTACAAGTAATACCTTTACTATTGATCAAATCCTTTTGATTACAAATGGGAATAAAAACCAAGAAGGAAATACCATTGAGCTGATAATACTTTTTTTTTCTCATATATTTCTATTCTAAAAACCCTCACATTTTCTCCAGAGAAAAGTGAATTATCTAGATATGCACGGAAGGAAACAGAAGTGAAATGCCCATCAAGTTTCTCTGATATATGTGCAAATAGTGAACTTTCTTACTTTTTAGTTGCAGTCTTTGAAAGGTTAGAAAATGAAATATTTCCAAACAGTGCTTACAATTTTGATTTTTTCTCTGTTTGTGCATTTAAGGATATTAAAATACAAGGACAAGAATACCAAACACTAAATTACTATGTCAGGGTTGTTTTTGTTGGAGTATGACAGGTTTATTACATATTTGATGCTGTTGCACTGAGTCTAGAAATGTAAAGTCAATAAGAGACCCAATGTGCTGAGTCAGGCAAAAGACTTTAATAAATTTATCCAACCTTTATTTGCGAACAGACAGATGAACAGACAGAAGGCTGAACCCTGTCCTTGTTTTCATTTTGTGATGCAGATAACCAACTATTTGAACTGGGTGGTGAGGAATCTGGCTGATCTGGAAGTGCAGATGGGTGCAGTAAAAAAAGTGCACAGCTTCCTGAACATGGAGTCGGAGAACTATGATGGCTACTTAGGTATTGCACTCTAATTGTTTTGGGTTTTAATGTGGTAATGTCAAAATACAGTAGACTTGGTCATGTAAAATGTATAAGTCTCTTTGGCCAAAATCTGTTCTCATTGATATGTGGGAACTCCCACTGATCTGAGTGACAAGGATAGCCAAAAGCAGCTATGAGATATATAGCCCATGCTAGTGAACGCTAAAAAAATCCTACCAAATGGCAAGGAGATAAATCATGGTTCTGTAGTACCATCGGAAAGTACCAGGACACAGTTATAGATGCAATGAACAAAACATCTATGTAGCTATTTACGAAACAAAAATATGGATAAAAATTAGAAAGGCACCATCAGTCACGTGCTTCAAAATCTCTGATCTTTGCAGCATGTGTGGACTACAGGACAAGGGCAGGTTAGCATTTGGACCTCAAGTAACTCTTGCCTGAACCACACTTTGCTGCTCATACTCCACATATTTTAAAATGGCTCTGATGGGTACTTTAGACATGCTTGAAGTGCAAGGCCAAAAAAGTTTGTGGGTCAGCAAGCTTCCCTGGAAAGCCAAGCCCCTTAGTCTGGAGACAAAACCTGCTGCCTATTTGCAAATCAGGATGAAATATGAACTGTGATAATGTCAACAGCTCATGTTGTACAGCACTAACAACATCCTTCCTTGCACTGCCCTTCCTGTGCTGGTTACTGACCGAAGAACATGTTAACACTGCGCTGATGCTACATTCTTCTCTGCTCGTCTGGCTTCTACCCATTTCATTGAGAAGAGCCACTGTAGCATCTCCCCTCCTGTCTTATGTGTCGAGATCTGGAAGCTAAGTGCTAAGGTACCCACTAGGCAGTTCCCAGCTTCCCCTCGACAGGGAACTGGGACTCCATTTTGCAGGTGACTTCAGGAAGGTGCCCAGGCAGGATGGAGGGGGAAAGAGGAATGTCAGAAAGGGTGACCCTGTGATAGCATTTGTCTTGTTTTGTTTTACTGTAACTATTTCAGATCCCTCTCAAGTCCCAAAAGACTGGCCCCAAGAGGGGGAAATCAAGATTGAAAATTTGTGTGTTCGATATGAGAACAACCTGAAGCCTGTTCTTAAGCATGTTAAGGCGTACATCAAACCAGGACAAAAGGTACTGTGTCAAGCAATTGCCTATCATCCTAATTTTTGAGCAGATCCTTCCTTACTGTGGTTCGTTTTCTAAGGTGGCAGAAGAGCAGGAATAACACAAATTTATGGCATGGGTCAAGAAACTTACACTGATGATATCTTATTCTTGGCTGGGATCAGTTTCCTTCTGAGATTCCCTCTTCTTTCCAAGTCCATCTCCCTCGCCTAGAGTGAGCCTAGGTGGCCAGATTAGATTAGATGAATACCAGACTGGAACTGAGTAAAAATGCAAGAATATCTCACATTTCACACTCCAATGGTGTCATTGGAGTCCAGGTCAAAATGCTGAAGTTTCAAAAATATTCCTGGGACAAGTCCTTATGATGCTGAGAGGCAGAAAAGAGGCTCTTCTGTTTTTTCCCGAGTGTCTGACACTGGCCTTTGGGAAGAACCTTTCTACTCACCAGTAGGGCAGTCCAGTCCAACTTTCCCAGAAGGACTGCAACTCTATTTATGGCTTCCCTCCATAAGTAATTAACATCTTGCTTTGTTTTGCAGGTTGGGATCTGTGGTCGTACTGGCAGCGGCAAGTCATCTCTGTCTTTGGCATTCTTCAGAATGGTGGACATATTTGATGGTTAGTTTTCACTGGAGTGTGTTGCCACTCCTAACCTGCTCCCCCCTTATGTCTTCAGAATAAGCAAGGAGACTTTTTGATAGTTTATATCCTGGCTCTCTGGCTCAGAAGATACTTGATTAGCATGGGGCTTGTTATGCCTGATCCTTCAAAGTACAAAGTGTCCTATTGTGAGTAGCACTTGGTTGTTCCAGAAAATGTTACGCACAGACTATACTTAAAATTTTTTTAAATTTTTTTTTGCGTACACTCTGACAAAACAATATGCCATTTTTGACATAGGAGGAAAAAATATGCAACTCTCTGGAGCCTCTAAATTTCTCCCTAAAGAATAACTGCATTGGCTTATGATAGCTGTCAAAATGTTAGCAGAATAGAAACTAGAACTTAACAAGTCCATTCCCTTGATATTTATTTTTTATTTTATTGTGGTTTCCCACAACTGAAGTAGAAACTGACTAAAGTTTTCGGAAATATTTTTCTGTTTTCACTCCTGCAGCATTTCACTGTCCCAGCTAAATGGAACAAACTGGTATGCAGTAATATGCATCCTGGCATTTAATAATAATACAAATACATGTGTACTGTTGCAGGAATATGGAAACCTGCTGGAAAGTCATCTTTTGTTTCAAATATTTCCATGTTTCTAATTTAGGCATTGCACGTGGAACTTTTTCTAGGGAAAGCCCAGTAGGATGTGGGAGGATAAGTAAATCTGATACAGCTAATTCTTGCTTTTGTTGTGGTTCTGTGCCTATATGTATCTATGGTAATGGTTTTCTGATTCATGACCGGGGTTCCTGGATATATAAGTAGTGCAAACAAATAATATACCTATATATATATGGCCAGCTTTAAGTTTCCTTCCACTTTAATCTTCTTTTTGTATCTTTTCTTTTTCTGTTCCTTCTGTATCCCTGATTTTTCCCAATGGGAATGCTGTTTATCCTTTCTGCACATCTCTCAGCTAGCCCCTTATTTGGCCTCTAAGCTGGTCCACTTCTGGGTGGAGTCCTGGCGCTTATAAAAGTTACATAACAAGATTTTGAGTAACTTTACTGGAGCCAAGATTTCATTCATGTTGTCCATCTTGGTTCCCTATGGCTCTGTTATTTCTTTACATTTGTATATGTTGCATGTTATTCCCTTACTCTCACTTCTTTCTTTGTTCTTTAGTGTTTCCCTTTTCTTGCCCTCTGTTCAAACAACCTCTCATTTCTCTCCTGTCTTGCTTGGCTGCCCCTCATTGCTCTTCCAGTTTCCCAGCTCCTCTCTAATTTATGTTTTTCCTTAGATCTCCTCATCTGCTCTTTTCTTTTCCTTGAACACCATAGCTTCTAGCAAAAACGCATTCCCCTATTCCCAAGGCATGCCATATTAATTTTTTTCTCATTACTCCACCTCATCTTCTGCTAACCCTCTCTCATCTCCTCATTTGTGAAGAAAAGGAATTGCTTACGTTTATGCAACCACTGATGTCTCATGCTGAAGTCTTATGACCTGAGTCAGACTTTCTGAAAGTCTGATAACAATTGGACTTTGCACCCAATAGATGAAATCTGGGTTCCTCTGAACTTCTTTTAATAAGAGCATAAGACTATTGGTAGTCCAGCTAGGTGGAGATTAAGTCTTTCATTGGAATAGGGCCACACAGGGTAACCTCCGGAATAACAGTATCATGACAATTGGGAATGACAGAAGAGGCATACGTGCACAGCTTTGAATATCCACGCATTTGCCAGTTCACGGTTAGGTTCTCACCATTGGGAGAGACAACTGATGAACTTAATCTTAGGTACTTCCCAGGGAAGCGTGCAGCTGCCCAGTGAAGTAATCCACAGGGAAACTGCAGAAGTGAGCCCAATGAAAATACCACTTACCATATCTTAATTCAGTTTGCCCTGGCCCATCTTTTCCCCATGACCTGGAGAAAGCTTCTGTGTCCAGGGAAAATCAGTGGTGTCAGTAGTTCCTGGCTTTTTTTTTTTTTTTTTTTGAGGATTCAAGGGAAGATATTCCTTCTTCTCTTCTCACCGTCTTCTACTTACAGAGCAGCTAACCAGTTTCTCTTGTACATTTCCTCCATCTCCCTTGCCTGAATATCAGCAGTTGCCGCACCCAGCACATCATAAATCAGATTTTCAGATGAGATCCATATGTTCATTGACCTGAAGTAGTGACTAGAAAAGGAAAAATCCTCTTACTTTACCAAGTATCACAGCTGTTGCAGCAACTTCTTGTAGGGGAATGAACTACAAGGTTAAGGAGTGATTAATGTGACTGCTTCCAGTAATCTTATGCTACCAGAACAGTATGTGGCTAATTCACAACCAAATGCTCAAATGAAACTGATCTGTAGGAACCAGCATGAATAGTATTAAAACACCTTGGAGTAGGACATCTTTTTGTTTTTCTGATCTGCCTCTTACTAAAAAGTTAATGCTACCCCATTCTTTCTAATATTCCAAAGGGTAGTTTTGGCTTGTGATATATGGATTGCAGATACATACATACATTATGCAGAAGAAATTGTACACAATCTCAAATATCTTTTGCAACTGTTAACATCAAGAGGAACAGAGAAAGGCACAGGATTTGGCTAATTACATAAGTTGCTCTTGTTCTTGCTCTGTTTGGCTGTAGAGCTCAGATTGCCCCTTAACAAAATATCCTTCTGGTGCTATCATTAATCACATAACATGGAAGCCACATATTTCCTTTAAGCGGGGGGCAAGTGGGATGGATAGCGGAAAGGAGAGAGACCAAGGCAACAGTATCACTAATAAGCTGGGTTCCCTCTGGTTTGTGTTACTACCTACATTTCACCTTCACCATGTTTATATGACAGTGCTGAGAGATCACAGAGGCACGCTGCCTCATCATCCGGAGCCCAGCCCCAACTAGCTGTTTTATCTTTCTGTCTGCCATCTACAGAGCACATGCTTTGTGAAATTCCTTCACATGTCTTCTGCACATTTTTTTAAACAGGGCGGATAGTGATCGACGGAATAGACATCAGCAAATTGCCTCTTCATACTCTTCGTTCCCGACTCTCCATTATTCTCCAGGATCCAGTATTGTTCAGTGGCTCCATCCGGTAGGTGTATGCCATCAGGGGGTGACAAGCAGCACTGCATGGTGTGTTTGTGATGGGCACTGTGCAACAGGAAAGGGTGGGAAAGGGAAGGAATCTTCTTAGCTCAGTCCAATCTATCTACACAGTCTGTCCAAGGGAAGTCAAGTGACATACACAATGCCAAAAGGTTCCTTTGGAGAAGACCTGAATGAGCTGTAATTGCAGTAACAAGACTCCTGTTATGGTTTTCTTTGCAGCTTTAATTTGGATCCAGAATGCAAGTGCACCGATGATAGACTCTGGGAAGCTTTGGAGATTGCTCAGTTGAAGAACATGGTCAAGTCGTTGCCAGGAGGACTTGGTATGTCTGAACTGAGTCTCTGGGAACATAGGCCAACAATGAAATTTTGCATATATAAGCATGCACACATATAAGCAGATATATGGGATCTTACACTCTGAAACATCTTGTAGGAGTTACCAGGTACCTAATGAATATTCTGTCTCTATGCTAGAGAGAATATTCTTTCTAAAAAGCTAAAGAGTAGTCTCGTTTTCCATGCATTGCAGAAAAAGCCTGCAGCATGTCAGCATCATAAGGGGTGACTCGTCAGCAAAGAGTTAAAAAAGAGCAGTTTTATCCCCGCTCCTTCAGCAGAATCTGGCTCTGCCAGCAGACCTGTAGCTCTTGTCTAGAACACTGACAGAGCATTTTCAGATCTGGTTCACAAAGGAAACTCACATATTTCCTTCCGTATTAAGTGTATTTCATATGAGAACCGTATGACTATTATCCTGCAGCCTACCAGATTTTCTAACTCTTTGCGCCAACTATTTGCTTAATGATATACTGCTTCTTTCCCAAGAAGCTGTGCTCAATTTTCTTGATATCGCTCCATGCCATGTTCTGTCAAAATTGTGCTTATTGGCTTTTACAGGGATTTTGCTTGACCCTGGAACAGTGCACAACCAGGGCTTTCACAGTACCCACTCAAAATCGCTGGGTCTTCACTGTATGAACCTACAGCATTTCAGTGGTGCAACATTCAAAGTCACTGATTTTATTACAGATGCAATGGTAACAGAAGGAGGGGAAAACTTCAGTGTAGGGCAAAGGCAGCTCTTCTGTCTGGCCCGAGCCTTTGTCCGCAAGAGTAGCATTCTCATCATGGATGAAGCCACAGCATCTATTGATATGGCCACAGTGAGTATAGCAATTAGCACCGTCGATGCACAGGAGAGGAGGCATCATCTTCCCTAAACGTCAGCCATGATATCCCTTTCACAGAAAAAACTGTCAGCTTTTTTGCCTTTCTCTAGTTTTCAGCCTTTGCTGTTGATGAGTTTTGGGGATTGATGCCTACGGTGAGGGGAAAAAAGACAAAATGTTTTAGAAAATCCCCATGTGGCATTTCATTACTGAGAAACTGGTGCACAGATCAGAGAGAGTACAGAATATGATCCTCTCTCTTATGTGCTTGAAGACACATGAATTCAAATGTAAAAGAATGAAGTAACTGAAGTAAGCCTTTTCCTTTGATAGGAAAACATTTTGCAGAAGGTTGTGATGACTGCCTTTGCAGACCGCACAGTTGTCACAATAGCGGTAAGTACTGATGCTACCAGATGTTCTCTTTCCTCATTCCTCAAGCAGTTAATCTTACATTTCACCAGTTAAACTTCACTATAAAAAAACAAAACATCAAAAAGCAAAATACAAGGTCAGAATATTCCCAGGCACTAGAACAAGTCAAGACACATCTCAACCTGAAATTTTGCAGTAAATACTATCTTGCAAGTGGATCAAACTAAAACACTTAGATCTGAAGAAGGACTTTACAGGGAACTTCAGGGAACAATCTACACCATCTCCAAGAAAATTTGAAGTCATTCACACTAAAAAATTGAAATCAAACCCCTGGGTTAGACCATCATTGAAAGTTGCATCAGAATCTAGATTTGAATTTTGCCTCTGAAGTTAGTGCATGTGTAGTGTGTACAATCATGGCACAAACTTATAAAAGAAGCTTGTTGGTGTAATTTCTCAAGTTGGGTTATTTTTTCTTTCAGAATAAAAGGTTGGTTTTATGATAAAAGTTTTAAAAATTGGAATCAATGGGTATTTCTCAAAAATTATTATCTGTTCAACTAAGGATTTACGATATTTTTTCCTGTTTCCTGCCGTTTCTAGTGCCCAAAATTTCAATCTATCTGTGCAAGTACGCACGTGTATGTGCATACATATACATGCATATGCATGTAGACACATACACAGTGTTCCACCTTGTGACGGCAGGCTTACTCAACAAACAGATGTTTTATCCACGAGATAAATACGTGTTTCAACAGATGTTTCATTTGCTTTGTCTGGAATCCAGTCCTGCGGTTAGGGGTTAGAACTATGCCTCCTGGACTCTGGTTTCAAGTCTGTCAGTGACTAGTTTGTGTCAAGCAAACCACTTAACCTAGCTCATTTACAGTAGGTTCTAAGGTTCTTGGATGTGTAAATGCTGAAGATGCTGGCAGCAAGCATAGTCTCCTTCAGTTACCTGCCATTCAAATTTTCAGTATCGTCCTTCTGACTAAAATCTCACTTTTCTTTTGCTTTGCCTTTCCAAAGTCAGTGTCTCGAGCAAAATGGCACATGTTAATATCTAGCTCTCCTCACAGAGTTGGCTTCATTTCCTTCTTCTCTTCATTCATGGCTGATGCTTCCTTCACCCACCTGTTTTTCTTTTCTTTTTTTCCAGCACCGCGTATCTCACATCTTGGATGCCAGTATTGTCCTAGTCCTTTCTGAGGGCTGTCTAGTTGAATGTGACACTGCCTCAAACTTACTCCTCAAAGAGGACGGCCTGTTCACCACTTTGGTGAAGACTCACAAGTAGACTCTCTCAGTCCACTGTTCACGAGACTTCTGGCTCTTTGGTAGTTACTTTTACCTCTTTAGTTTCCCTTCACTCTGCTTCCTTTCTTCTGCACAGCTTCTGAGACGACAGTGAAAGAAGGGGTTCATTGTGTGGTTCCTGGGTTTGTTAATTTCATGACTATTTATGCTAATCATATGTAACTAAAGTTTAGACAGGCAGCTAACATTGAATCTATAATGTTAGAGGAATCCACTCCATAAAGTAATCCCTGACCTTTGGCCTCTATAGTGACATATCACACTTTTAGAGTTCATCCTGTCTATATCTGACTGGCTGTATTCATACAGCACTGAGATCAGTCTCAGCCTGGCATCACTCCTGTTGCCTATGGCTAAACTATTGCCTGTACCACCCACAAATTTAATCCAAGAGGGAGCTAATCAATCTGCAGGAGACAGCCCAGGAGCACCCTAAGATAGATGCAGAGCAGACAGTCAGGGTACAGAGACCAAGGAGTGGAGCAGGATGCTAAGTCACCTGACAGTGCAGATGTACCCAGGATGTTTCTCGCCCGTGCTTCCTAAAGGGGAAGATGTATTTCAGTGATGCCATAGGATTTATTCCAACAGCTGTGCTGGCCATAAAGGCAATTAGCAGACCGAAAGTGAAGTGCATGTTTAAGTATTTTCAGGCTTGGTGCCAGAGGCTGTAAAACAATTGGAGATGTCTTCAGATTAAAGATACAGGACCTGCTCCAAGTACCACTGTAAACAAGGACAGCCTTTCACCAACTTGGTGTGCCTTCCATTAGGCCCATTAAGGAACTGCAGTGAGGATTACCATAATGAAAACTTCTCTATGCTTTTTTTTTTACGGCAGCATCGGGTTCACACCATCTTAACGGCGGACCTGGTCATTGTCATGAAGCGAGGGAACATTTTAGAATATGATACACCTGAGAACCTGCTTTCTCAAGAAGATGGCATCTTTGCTTCATTTGTCCGGGCTGACATGTGAAGAATCACAGGATGCATTTTAATAGCTTATTTTTAAACAAATGAAATGCAAATATTTTCTATTCAATGTAACATCACTTTTACCTTTTTTTTTTAGAGCGTCTTTCTTCACAGTTCCATCTTCCAAAATAATAAAACCTATTGCAATGTATGTATGCCTCAAAGCAATAAAAATGTCACTTCATTCAAAAGCTATTAAACTTTAAACACACACACACACACAGGCAGAAGTTTTTATTTCCTGGGAATTTGGCATTTTCCTTAGACTTTTTAGTGACTTCATTTTCTTTTATAGAGAGCAAAAGAATGCACTGCTTTTATAAACTGCATATGCTATGCTGGAACCAACAATCAAGTCGTGCAGTTTGTCAAGGAAATGAGAGATCCCCAGAAGCACTGTGTCCCCAGAGGGGGAAAATTAAAAAAAAACAAAAACCACCAAATCCAAACCCATAACACTGGGGGCAATCTGCTGCATTCCAAAGGCATAAACTTTGCTCTTCAATTTGTAGTGGAGGAGCAGTGAAGGAAGGAAAGGATTTTAATCAGAAATAAGGAAGGCCTTCCTGTCCTTCACTTTAGTTCACACACCACAATTGGCACAGTACTATTTTTCAGTGCAATGATGGCTTATCCCTACATCCAGTTCCTAAACCCATATTTCTTCTGCAGACTTTCTTCAATCAAAGATGCAAATCGTCCTATAATTATGTATGCTTTAGTAGGCTTATAGGAGAATTTTGTACAGTATCTTAAGACTTTGTATTAAAAATAATCTGAATTTGTAAACTTGACATTAGCCAATCTTTTAAACATGTCCACTAAAATATTCTACTTAAAATGGCATGCAGTTAGTCAATCACTAATTGTTTTGTATGTCTTTAGTCCTTCACATTATGTTTTATCCTAGTGCATTTTCCTTTACACATTTCTGGCATATCTCTAAATCAGATCTAGTCCAAGAAAGTATGATTTTCAAATTATTTCTATATCTTCAAGAATTTAAGTGAAATTGGATACATATTTACATCACACAGCTTTGAAAATGTTTCCTGTACTTGACTAATGCATATGGCTAGATTCTGAACCACGACAACTGCACAACGGGCACTAAACCTCCAGAAGGAGTTTCACAGACACTTCCAAAGGCAGAGCTTGAGACATCAGCTTCACTAGTAGTATTCAATGTGATTCTTACTCATCTGTTGTTATAAGATTAGGAAGAACACGAGGTGCACTTAAGCCTGTTTCTAGTGTAATGAAAAGAACATAAGGCACGGTACTTGGCAAAAAAAAAAAAAAAAAAAAGCTATAAATTTTGGAGAAGTTGTAGTACTTAAAATTGGGATTACTTTTAACTTAGTAGGGTAAAAATCATACAGTGGTTTATCTTTTTTTTTTTTTTTCATCTTAACAATTGGAAATAAAAGCTGTGTGACAAAACTAAACTAAAAACTCAGTCTTGAACATTCTATGAGGGGAAGTACTTTTGTGATTTCCCTGTCTTCTGCTGTGAAAAGTTTTTGCTCTAATTCGCTATGTTGAACTTTGTCATACAAAGAAAATAAAAAAATAAAGCAGATGTTTACAGCGGAAGCGCATGTTGTTATACAGATGTCAGAGCCAGAAGGCCAAAATCATTCTTGATTTAATTTCATTGTCTTCAGTGAAAAGCTAATTGGATTCATTGCTGTCGGGCTCAATATGAAGATGAAGTACACATAACTTGGTCTGTGTGTCTTTGATGACAATGCAATCCTGATTTATTTTAAGTGGTGCCAACTAGTTCAGTGAGATCCCAGTTCCCACTACATTAAATGGCTGCTGTGGGCCTGGGGTTGCATCAGGTATCTTGTAGTACTTAAGACGGGCCAATAATTACTACCTCTTTCCTCTTACATTTGTCCCAGAGCCATTACAGGAGTAAGAAGCACCTTCTTTGCTCAGCCATCCTTACAGAGCTATATAATTTAACATCTTAGGGGCTGAGAAAAAGGCTCCATGCATTTTGACAGAGGTGTGCAGGAATTTTGGCCCTAGCATTACTTCAAAATCGCTTGGTCAAAAGGCTTAATGATCATTGTAGCATATCCCACAGCTGCCTAGCAGGCTTTAAAGCACAATTTGATTCCTGAGGCAATTAATCCTATTCAGCATACACAAACCCCAAGAGAGACAGCAAACATAAACCAACTGCAACAGTCGTACCAGATCTCCTTGCATTGTAGCCACTGTGCATATGATGTTATATACCCACCAAGGGCTCAGGGTGAACTTTGCTTTTTTGTGTTTTCCCCCAATGAAGGAGGGTGTTCCCAACAGTCCACAGCTGTTTTGTTACTAAGGAGGGTGAGAAAGGGACAAAGTTTTTGAAACAAATTTCTCTTAATGTCATGTAAAGGTCTTAAATGTGTGCTCTTTAGAAGCATTTTCCTTAGGCTGTGGCACATACACAGTAAAGGAAACATCAGCCTGGAGATTTTGTTTCTTTGACTCTTGTCATACTGTCTCTTCTGCCGGTCAGCCCTTATTTTCTTGCTACAGACTCCTTGCTTTTTTTTCTTCACTGTCTCCTTATATCATACCCTCTTAGAGGCTCCTGCTTGTATCCTTGAATGCTCGTTATTCTGCCTGTGGCCTCCCACTCCTTCCTGATTTAGCTCCATACCCTCTGCTCCATTTCCTCTCTGCACTCACTCTCCTTTCCTCCGGCTTTCTCTAGCTTTCTGTCATAACATCCCTCCTCTTCAGGGGGATACTCACTGTAGTGTCATCATGTTTTGGGGTTGTTTCTTTTTTTTTCAAGCATTAAACTGAGCAAGCTTTAATTATTGTGATATTATGCTCTACAACTATTAAGTTCTTCTTTTACAAAAGAGCTTTGAATGCAAACACTGGCCACGTGCACATTTCTTTTAACTATGGATAGAAGAAAATTATCTCTGTGAGAGATCCTAAATTATGTTTCTCATCTCATCCACATTTCTTTTTCTGTTAGCTCTTTTTGTGACAGAAGAAACAAAACAGAAGGAGTGAGATCCCTAATTGCCAATCAAGATCATCGAGTTTCCCCCCCCCCGCCATGGGCAGGGACACCCTCCACTAGAGCAGGTTGCTCAAAGCCTCATCCAGCCTGGCCTTGAACACCTCCAGGGATGGGGCATCCACAGCTTCTCTGGGCAACCTGTTCCAGTGTCTCACCACCCTCACAGCAAAGATTTTTTTTCCTCATATCTAATCTAAATCTACCCTATTTCAGCTTATACCCATTACCCCTCGTCCTATCACTCCACTCCCTGATAAAGAGTGCCTCCCCATCTCTCCTGTAGGCCCCCTTTAAGGACTGAAACTGCTTATGCAACTGCTTGCGGAGCTGCAATAGTGTTTCTCCACCTTTGACTTGCAACCAGTGGGTTATCTTCTTCACTCCTTGAGATGGGTCTAATGGCTGGCATGGATGAGACTGCTCCCCTCCTGAATGTGGCCTTTGATCAAACTTGTAACAGCCAGCTGCTTATTACTGCTTCTTCTAAATTAGAAATATCCCATCCAAACTTTGTGTTTGCTACTGAGACAAAACTTGCTTGTGCTGGGAAACACACTGTAGGGGTTTTAAGTATTTCTTGAAGCAGGTCCACAAGCCTCTGCCATGAAGTGACACTTTTGACAGGTAGCAAGGGGGAGCTTTTCTCTCAAGATCCAATGCTCAAAACAGATATCTAACTCTATTCACTTTTATGGGGAACTATCTTTGCTGCACTCCCTCATAGTGCTTGGTGGGATTCATCTAAGGTGAATTATTTTGATGATGTTTTCCTGGATATTGCAACATGAAAGACAATGTGAATCTCCCTAAGAACAGCTTTGTCTGAGCCACCTATGTTCTGCTAATTGTTATTTACACTTCAGGGATTTTGGGAGCATGACAATTATTCGGACTTGACATTTCAAACAATTCAGTTACCAAATAGGAAAGTTTTTTTTTGTTTTTGGGGGGGTTTTTTTATTGGTTTTTTTTAAGGAAATAAATCAGGTCAGTGGCTGTGAGGACTCCTAATTCTGAGCTGAGTTTGTTGCTGATTTTTTGTAGCTTCAAACTTGTTTTAGACTAATGTTATATGTTATTTCAAAGAGTGCCTTATAATTAACTGTTCATACTCCCTTTCTTTGTTATGAAGATATCTTAAAACCACCTGGATAAGTTTTCTATTTGATATACAGTAAGTTGTGTGTGCTCATACACAAAAACACACATGCAAACTTTTATTCTAAAGAAGTGTATGGTACAAGCAACTCAAGGTTCAAGGTGTCTAAGAACACAAGTATGCTTTTCTCAATGCCAGGCAAAGATCCATGTCACATCAGTCAACAGGACGATTCATCCACTGGAGGTGCCCATCTCCCACTCACATCTGCAGAAGTCCAGGCAATGAGCTTGAGCTAGATGTCTGCCTTTTCAATTGCTGACTTTATAGCCTCAGTGAGACTCTGAGAGACAGAGATAGACAGTAAGTGGGATTTTTTTAGCCAGGTATAAGCCAAAGAGGACACACTGATACAAGCAGCATTTCCTGCAGGGCAGAAGACTTCCCTAGAGAAGATTGGGATAGCTCTGATAAACCAGGGGCATAAGCAAGGCAAAGTCTGCAGGGAGAGATCATTCCTTTGTTAGCCAAATTGATATGCAAAAGAGGTATCTCAAGTGTGTATAAGTTCCATTTTTATTGCAGACCTGAAAAAGCTCTTTATTTGCAAGAGCATACCTGCTTTTCCCAACTGTATCATTCAGCTGAAAGAACATATTATCAAAAGCTTCTCAAGCACTTGTCTGAGCCCCCTTTAGGTTAAAGTAGCAGAACACCTGTGCTATAAATTAATACATCTTCACTAAATTCAGTTAGTACCAACATGAATATGGCCCAAAGGATTTGGCATCTTATCATATGTAAAACCTCTGTCAGCAAAAAGTAATTACATTGAATTACGTTTTCTTAAAATACAGATGACATCAATTTTGAATGTGGTCAGGTAGGTCTCTTCAAACTTCTTATACAATAAATTGTTTGATTTAATTAATTGTGTTCTCTTTGCTTCCTAAAGCAATGGACTCTTGTGCTTTGTTGTGAAAAGTTGCCAATACATTCACACGCCATTCTGCTAACATGTCATGAGAAGCTGAAGGAAACGTCACACGTACATTTTACACCAAGCTATGCAGGCATCTTATCACAAATGGTGATACGTTGTATTTGAGGCAAACAGCTACGTTTATAAAAAAGCTGTGAACAAGGGCCATGTTTTCATTATCATGTTTCTATTCTCTAGGGATAAAAGTTAGAGTTATGTTTCCCTGGCAAGCACTATGTCTCAGCATTCCCAGTGTGATACTGACAGTAGAAATCAGTTCTAAAATAGCTAGTGAAACCACAGTGCTACCTGTTAAAATCTCTCTGGAGCAATGATTCTCCCATAAAATGTGTTTAAAAGCAAAAATTAATTCAGCACATTTACTATTTTGTATCTTCAAGTAGTATCTTTTGAAAGCGCAACTTAAAATATGTTATATAAAGTCTCTGATATGAATTCAATGATGGCATGTGAAGAGCACTTTAAGTTTCTTTGGAAATAAATCCTTTCAAAGGCAAAACTACGAGAGTACTAAAAAAAGTCTGAAAACAAAACTGTAAATCAAGCTCTGCATTGCCATGCAAACATCCCAATAATTTCCACATTGGTTTGTTACTGCTCTGGTTTCTCTCCACCAGAATGGACTTCTGTGTGGAATTGTGGGGAAAGGTTTTCAATTTATTAAAAAATTGTTGTGAGGCAGAAGCTCTCTGACTCTTACACATTAGCAATGTGCTGATACTCTTTTGGCAGGAAAGCTTAGAGCATTGATATGTAGGAAGCTGTGGAGTTCAGAGAAGCTTCCAAATGTAATCCTTCAAGAGAAGAGAAATTCTTAGAAAAGTCTTAATCTTTTTGCAACATAGTTATTACTAATTATTCACTATTCATAGCATCTGTCTGCTGCTAGTCACTACCCATGCAAATATAACAGGCGTTCTTGGTAGGAGCTGTTTTTCTCGAATATAATAAGCTACATTCTGAAGAGACTATAAACAAACAGACATTTAAATACATATATATTAAACAAATTAGTTTCAATTTGGTGTAATTGACATTCATCATGTGCAAGATGCCTTCTTTCATTTTCATTGAACATAGAGATTTTCATCCTATGAATTATTATATAACGATGCAGCATTCAGTTCACGTTACCATGCTACACATTTCACTGCCCAATGCATTCATTCCCACGTATGTATATTAGTTCATTCTATATTAAAAAATACATTATATGGTTATACATCCTTTGGATAAAAGGTATAAATAAGTAATGAACAGTGCCAGCTAGCACTGCCCATAAGTGTCTCATAGCTACTTCAACGACATTTCTCAACTCTACCTTTAATTTACTTCAGGGTTTTCTGGCTGTACCAGCTTACATCCATAAATATCACTTAAACATTCAGTGAAATATTTAACCATGTAACTAAGGAACTAATCCAGCTTAGTGTAAATGACATGGTCCAGAACCGTCACACTTGAGTATCACAGTTACAGACGCCCCAAAGCAGCATATTCTTTGAAAAGCAGAAAGCTAGAAATTAATACTTAGAGGTTATATGTGTTTTTTGTCATACTACCTAAATTAAGTCCTTATTCTTTCAGCATTACCAGCTATGATCATTAGACTTCTTCATCAGAGGCAGGAACATGTGGTTCTAAGAAGCTCTGAGTGTTGCAGACTATCATGACTGAATCATTTGGGTTTGGGGCCATCTACTTCTCCAGGTGTCACCACAGCATCCAAGATCAGAGGGCTCAGAGTTGCCAGTTACTCAGTGATATGATCTTAAGATGAGAGATGGCGTCTATCTTCCATCGATGGCATAATCTTAATTTAACCCTCACTTTGCAGCCAACAGAGATATCAATCACTCGTAGGCAAGTGGACCTGGAAGCACAAAGATGGAGACACAAAAAAAGTCCATTTCACAAGTCAGAAGAAAAATTGCCTTCAGCTGGTGGTACAGCCCTCTGAGCCAGCTCCAGGTTTCTCAGAAGAGAAGACAAAATTCTATTATACTACTATAAGGTTGAAGCCAGCCAGAAGGCTTCTGGCTCCTACTGCACAAGAGGAATAAGCACAGTTTGGACAAGCAAATGGAATGAAAAGCCTTTGATACCCTCAGTACCTAGACTTGTTGCTAAAGATACCACCAGAAGAAAAGGAGAAGAGAAATGGCAGCTGTCCCAGCAGTAGGAGTACATACCTTCTCTTAGTTTCTGGGGTTTTGCTGCTTTCAGCACTTTGCCACCAGAGGCAGCTTCACGTGTTCCTAGAGCCAACTCTCAGGCTTTAGCTATACTGCTAAATAAAATGGTAAAAGTGGCACAGCCTACCTGTGAGAGCATTTGTGTGTATAAAACCACAGCTATCCCAAAATAAGGTTGCCTTGTCCATCCTGCGCATTTACATCAGTCTCTGAACCATGCTTGGAACATCCCACATCCAAGCTGTGCCTGGTTACTGGGTGTTTCCAAAACCCTGCCATGGAAGAACTGGAGAAACAGCACTGCAGTGGAAGATGTTTTTAAAAATTCAGGTGTTAGACACTTTGAGATATGATTTAGTGAGGAAATCCCTGCCCCACAAGACTTAAAATCCAAAAGTTGTATGGAAATCTGAGATGAGAGTGAGCAGAAGGAAAAGGGCAATGACACCAAGGAAAGTTACAGAGCTGTGCCTGGTGACCAAGGAGCAGGTTAGCAGACCTTGCTCTGAGACTCTCTTGAGTTTGGGAACAGCTCAGATGTTCAGAGAACTTTGCTGTTTTGAGTGTAGTCTGCTATGGGTAGACCTATGGGGGAAAAAAAAAATGGAAGAATGCAAGAGGAAGAAGCTAAGGAGTCCAAACCCTCATTTACCTTTTCCCTAGTGTCATGGCGATATGAAGTACAGCCCTGAAACTTCCCACCAGCTCTTCCACCCCAGCTGCAGGGAGCCACCTTGGCACTGTGCAGCAGGTTCAGAGCTGGTAGGAAGTCCTCCTATGCTGTGGTTTCACCCGTCAATGAACTTAAACCATTTGATGCCTCCATCTGATGACTCATCATAAGAGTTCGGCAAAGAGTGGGAAGAGGAGCATCCACATCTCTACCAGCTAGAGGAGGCAAAGAGTTCACACTTCTACACAGCCTATTCAGAGGCTGGTCTGTCCAGTAAACTCAGAAACAAGAATCATCATAGAGATGGAGCAGCAACCAGTCTTTTCCACAGAAAAAAAAAAAAAAGTCATCAGGGAAATAGCCAGCGAGCCAGACGGGAGAAACACCTAAGAGAAGAAAATACTCCAGTGAATTAGCAACACAGCTAGAGACTTACTGTAACCATGCTTAACCTAGCTAGAAACTGATTTACAGCCTTTCCATAAATTGTGGCATGGGGTGGCAAAGAAACAACCCCAAACTGGTCTCTTCCCAGAGCCTTAGAAGAAACCTGCTCCAGGAAGGGGCACGTAACATAACAGATGTACTTCAGAGCATCAGGTGTCAGAAAGAGGCTGTACCACTTTGATTGCCAGCGCACCCTGTAGCAGAGACTGACTTCAGTAAGCTCCAGATGTGACAGTACAGTAGTTCTGTACTTTGGGCTAAGGCTTAAGCTGAAGTATGTGGGAGCTAATATCTGCTGTGAACTGAAAAATCAGAGGATTACCTAGCTTGGCTGGTCAGGGACACCATGACCTAAAGGTGGACTGGATAAAAGCACTGCCAGCTTTCCCAATACAGAGGTGTCATGACAGGCTGAGTCTCTGCAGCACTGAGGGTCAGCAAAGCGCAGCCTTTGGTTTTCAGCCTGCACTTCAGACGAGAGATCTGGGAAGAAACAAACACACAGCTAAAACTAAAGACAAAGATAGGGAGATTGATAAGTAGTGTGGGGTTGCAAGAAATCCTGCTGGGTTACGCACAAGGATTTAACATGATGTGGTCATCTCTAGAGGGAAATGAGGCTAGGGCTTATGGCAGAGAGCGAATATAAGGTATACCCTGGAGCACAAGACATTTCTTTCAACTACCCTTTTCTTGGCTCATGCATGTCCCTGGAGCAGAGGCTAAAAAAATGTTGGATTTCATAAATCAGATAATTGTAGGAACCACGTAATTTGGGTGTGATAATCTTTCCTCTTCCCTTCCCCCTCCTCCCCCCACACTGCTGATTGTGCAGGAGGCCAGGGGCTGCTGCCTCAGCCCAAAACGGTTCCTTGCCTGCTCTATCACGCTACAGGGCTGAATGCTTTCCTCTAGGATGATGCCCTCTCTTTCACCAATGCATGCTGCTGGCCCACGTGCTGACCCTCTGCAGTACCAGGTGAGCCCTCAAAGGACAGCAGGGCTTCCTAGAAGAGGCCATGGGAGCCAGTGGGGAAGCATGTGTTGCATTGCAAGCAGCAGCAGGGGCCCATCTCTGGGCAGGTTTGGCTGGAGTATCACCACCCACCAAGCCTGCGGAGACAGCTGTGAGCAGAGATAGTCTGAAGTCAGCCTAATGCTATTCAAACTATAGCAAGGTCAAACCTGTTTGAAGAGCTAAGGACATGCTCTAGGGGATACAGCTGCTGCCAGTCTGGACAGTTCACCAAGATGGTCTTTCTTCCCCGTGCGGTGCAGATATAAAGGTAGGGGGTACCTTCGCCATGGCTGGAAGTGGCCATCAGCTCACTGAACTGCAGAAGCTAAAACACAACATATCACCCAATCTACTACCTGGTGACTACATGCAGGGGGATAGAAAATCCTAAACTCCAGGTGACAAATGCATCAGACCCCATTTGTCAGCAGTGGAAGTACCATAACAGAGATTTACAGAGCTGCCAACACATTGCTAGCTTTGCAGAGGGTCAATAGCCTGCACCCAATAGCCTGACACACACAGAGAAGTCAGAGTACCACACTTCGCCAAACAAGGCTGGTCTGTCATTTCCAAACCAGAGAGTTTTAATGGGAAACAATCCCTCTGGCAGCAAACCTACAGAACATCTACAAACTTCACTATGCAACTTGGTAATATTGGATGAGGAGCACTAGTTTCCTGCATTTTGAGGATAAAGACTATTTTTGTCCTGCTGCTCTTGCATGAAACAGGAAAAAAAAAAAAGCTGGTTCAGGGTAACAGACACCCTTAGTTTGCAGTTTCCACTCTTTCATGTTTGATGGATCTACTGCCATTTCGGCTAGCGAAGAGTTCATCCATCCTATCCGAATATGGCTTATCAGCTTTGTATATTTGTGGAAGCCTCGTGCTGAGTGCATGACGTCTCTGGACGCCTGCAAAGTCATCCTATCTCTAAGCTAAGATTAGAATTTCAAACAAAACTTATTACGAGGCAGGATTTTCTAAAAGGGCTGGATACAGCCATAATGTGGAAATTTCAGATTCATGTCTAAGCACATTATTTAATCCTTTTTTTAGATAGGCGTAATTGTAAAGTGATATTTGCCATAATATCAGTAACTCTTGTGGGTGGAAGGGAAAGCAAACAGAAAGAAGGGAGACACATTATGGGCCATAACAAAGCTTGACCCAAACCTGCCATCAAATCTGATAATTTTTTGCTTGAAAAAGCTGTGTTCACAGCACTCAGACTTTATGTGCTTTACAAAACAGGTTAGGATGCATTTTGGGAGATTTTCCCAGCTGTTACTTAAATCTCAGACTTAAATGTGCATGGGGCAACCAAGCAAGTATTTAAAAGAGCAAAGGGGAACATTTTTAGTAGCTGTCACTCTCCAGAGCATATTCACACACTGCAACTTGGGGAAGTGGATGCTGTGCTCAAAATCATGTCTCATAATGTTGAACCAGGAAAAGGGAATAGTTCTTGTGCTCCTGATCCTCACATCCCAGCGGTCATGGCCCAGAAGGCTTCCTCAAAGCTAATCTCAAGTGTAAGAGAGGAGGAAGGCATCCCCTCCTGCGAGGGGGAAGCTCTTCCAGTATTGAACAGTCAGAGATGGAAAAACAGGATTTTATGAACACTTTTCTTCCAATGTATGATGACAGGTAAAACGATCTGTAACTTCTTTAGTCACGCTGGGGTTGTGCCAAGACTATTTGTGTGTGTTTGGTGGGACCCTTTCCTATCTCAGCTACAAAAAATCTGGCCTCTGCACAGTGCCCCATTAAGGGGGAGCAGGTTAGCAGGGAACAAGTGGGGTTGAGAAGTCGTGGGGGTGAATGACAGCACTGGTGACAGTTTCTGTTCCACCTGCCCTCAAAGATGATCTTGCTTCATTTTGCCAACTAGCTGCTTTGTGTCACACAGTCTGTCACTGCCAGTAGCAATGGGGCAATGAGCACCCCAGCAGCTGAAGGGCTTCAGCAGAGCAAGAAGGAACTAGGGCTGAATACAGCTGCAGGGGTGAGTTATGCTCTAAGGTGGAAAGCAAATAAAATGACACTTCTTGGTGTTTCTGTGTCCCTGTTTATAAAGCTGTGGATTTCAATAACTTCAGAGGAAACTGTGCAGCTGGGCATGCGACATGAGTAAATCTGTGTCAGAAGCAAAATAACACAATTCAAGGATCTTACGAAAAAGGAAGGGGGTTTCCATGCAGTTCCCAGACAGTTCTTTATTTTTTGAGATGCAGCTAGCAGCCATACTGGGGAACATCAATCTTGTATCCAGCCCTAGCATGGAACAAATACTTCATAGGAGCTAAAAGGGAGAAAGGAGGACAAAATGGATAGAGAAAAAAAAAAAAAAAAAAAAAAAAGTGAAGGGATTTTTTTTTTCATGTGTGCTAAATCAGTTATTTCCAATAGTTACACCCATGTGAGATGCACTTTTGGAGGCTACATCAAACAAATGAGGCAGCCCCCCAAGACCAGCCTCTGACACCTCATTTGTAGCAGAGTAATGCCCTGAGATCTCCAAGCCCAGCCCATAGAGTGCCATAGCTGGCACCAATGGCACTGATCCTGCAGATACCCACCCAAGTGACTTTATGTATGCGCACTCGAAGTCTGGTTAGAATTTAAAGTTAATTGGTTTAGCTCCTGATTTTTCAGACTGGAGCTGGTCATTTGCCTAAAGATAATTTCATACACAAATGTTTAGCTAATTGCTGATTGACTGGGGCTTTGAGTCTGTCTCTTTTCAGACTACTGGATATCTGGTATTACAAAAGGATAGTGCAAGAAAAGTTTCCAGGAATCACTCACCTATTTAAAGTTGAGCATGTTCACGTGCTCAACAGGGTGGATAACTTCAAGCTGAGGATTACACTGTCTGTCAAATGCAGCTTCTCAATTTTTCCAAGCCTGAATACACTTAAAACGTTCCTGATCGCAGCAGGCCTGTCAAGTGTTTCTTTCTTTCTCTAGTTCACAGAGAGAACTAAGGTATTTTGTTCTGTATAAGTTTTTTACTGTATAGGTCATTCACTTGAGTGATACACAGAAAAGTTTAGAAACCTCCTTGCTGTATACACACACATTCTTTGGACATGGGGGGGTTAATCTGACACAGTGAAATCTCTGGTCTTTGCTTCATTAAAATCTAAATTTAGACCTTTTCGTAAAGTTGATGTACTGTTTATTCTTCCAACTACAAACCCTAAGACTTCGGAAAAAAAGCTACAATTTCCAAGAATGCAAGTTTCCATTAAACACAAGAGCCAAAACTGCAAACCTCGACCTGTGGGAAAAAGGATGAACTTGTGTGAGTCCACTGTTTGTTTTTTTTGCCATTGTGCGTAATTTCTCCTATACCCATCCCGTATACAAATTCCCATCTGACAATGCCCCTTACAGCAGCTGTAACGTTGACGGGCCTGACGCTGTGCCTCACAAGAGTCGTGAACCATATAAAGGAATGTCTTTTTTCTTTTCTTGCAGAAACAGGTAATTAACTTTGTCAAAAGCAGCAAAGGCCATAAGATTCTGGCTTTGGTCCTCCAAACACTTAACACACACTTCGCTTTCTGCCTGCAAGCTGTCTCAGCAAGATTCGAGGTAAGATAAAGTTACAAAGGCACAACTCTGGACTTACCAGAGGAAGCGAGCAAGCGTGTCGCTGCCCTGCTGCAGCCGGTGGGTTGCCTCTGCGTACCCAAACAGCAAAAGCCCCAAGCAGCGTCACCACCTTGCTCCTCTGCTAAATTTACCGCACCCAGCCCCAAACGCCCCACC
>NW_010114187.1:0-11752 GCF_000699245.1 Pterocles gutturalis
AAATATACACATATAATGTATATATATTTAAATCCATTCCTTTTAAAGAATAACTCTCTGGAAGAATGAAAATGAGTTTTGTACATCTGTACATCACCTAGCAAATCCAGTCCTGGCTTCACTGGCACAATCCTGACACAATCATTAAATAACAGTGACCGTCATGCAACCTTCCGTGCAGTAAAATTAGATAATGCACACAATACATTGCATCCTATTGGTTCTGAAATTACAATTGTGCAAGAGACTCATACTTAGGAGTGCCACAGTCTCTTAATTATTCAGCATAGCCAAAATGTAGTCATTTGTCAGAGGAATTTACTTACCAACATTCTTTATCTTCACATTATACTCTGAATTGTATACAACATTTTCACATTAGCAATATTTAATGCAACATGCTTTGTTGCAAGAGGCACCAGAAAAGGTTTCTGGTTCTTAGTAGGTCCCTTGCAGTATCTCTGGACACTTCCATAACCAAAATATCAGCAGTGGTAAGCTAATTTAGATTTCTAAAGTGGATGGGTTGATTTGTTTCAAGGGGGTTGGTTTTTTTTGGGTTGGGTTTTTTTTTTTTTTTTTTTTGTGGTGGGTTTGTTTGTTTTTTTTCAAAATAGACTTAAGTAATTTCATCACCTATCTAAACGCTCAGGATTAATAGAAATTCTGTACTTAAAATCTACTTGTAACCACATCCAACAGCACTTGGAGGTTTGTTCAGAACAAAAGATGACAAACCCCGGAGACACACTTGTGATTTCCTCCATTTCAGGAAAAGACAAAATTTAAACATAGTGAATAACATGTCAGCTTTTAAGTTTCAAAAAAAAAGAAGAAAATGTATTACTTAAAAAAATTATTCAGAAAAATCATAGACATGTCAAATCACTATCCACCTTTTCTATTAAACAATACAAAAGCCCAGCAATGACTTCAGATTTCAGGCAGGCCAGTCTTTAATCCCCAGTTCTTTTGACAACAGTGTATTCATTTCAAGTGTGCTTTAAGAATCAACATTATCTTGAATCTTCCTGACTAACATACACCACTTTTAAAGAGCACAAGTGTCTAAGATGTTTTTTGTCAAATTATGCTTTTTGTTGTAAATACGTTTTCAGGTTGGGTTTTTTTTACTTTCCCTGTAGTTTGTTTGCAATTAACCACCACTTCTTGCTTTTTAAATAGTTTTTCTTTGTAGACTTCTGGAAAGGTTCAGGCAAAACGCTAAATTGATTGTAATGTATAGCTAACATCTGTAATGTATTGATCATTTTACTCCCAAATCCTTCAAACGTTTGCACATAAGTAAACTGACTGATCCACAACTGCTTCCAGACTGGGCCTAAACAACTTGGCATAAATTTATATTTAGAGAAGTATTTTTTGTGTTGTGCTATTATCCTACAATTAACTTCAGAAGTCCCCCCCATATAATCTGCAGTTCAGCATTCAGAATGCGGGAAGTTTTTTTCTTTTTTACAGCTACACACACTGACTTTATAAAAAGAAGCTGGTTTAAAATTATTACTCTGCTAGCCTATACATCGTCACAACATACTGCAACTCCATTTTACATTGCCTGTATGAATTAATCTTCTTACTATAAGAAATTGTCTTTCCAGTACTAACTCTATGAAGTACCTGTTGTCTGTTACTTACAATTATAGACCATTTTAAAATACAGAGTGCTTCAAAATTAAAACAGAAGTATCAGGTCTCAAACAAATCCATTAAAAAATAAACTACTACAGTAAGCCTAAATAGCTATATGATTGCATTCACAAGTTTGGGATCTTTCACTTCCATTATATTTGGCATATTAAAATACAACATGTGCTTTCAATGACTTAGATTAGCAAGATGATGGGAACAGCTTTGAAGTATATTACATCAAGAATGTGCCATCGATGCAGGGTTTTTTTATTCAGGTATATTTAATCACGGCAAATTGTAATTCTTTATGCCTGTTTAAAAACTCGACAAACCCTCGCTCTTAAGACTTTATTTACTAACGCCATTTGTTACAAAAGTGCTTGAAAATAACTTGACAAAGCTGACGTTACAAACAAAGACCACGCTTCCTGCTCTGATATGGAATCTGGAACACCATCAATGTTTTGTTCAGCTTGCATAAGTCACAACTGATTGGCCACAGTCCCTGTGGGCATGCCATTTCATCCAGACTGGACGGTTCATTAGTCATAATTACTATAACTGTACAGCAGAGACTGCAGTTTTATCTCATCATACATCTTTGATAAAGCTGCTTCTATTTCTGCTTCATCAGCATGTGAAGTTACATTATTGGAGCTTTTATTTTCCAATCTGTGATGAACATTGGCTGTTCTGCTTAGGAAATGCGTACCAAAATTCAAGATAACGTACAAAGTAAGGCCACGACGTGACCACTGTTTGAACTTTGCGTTAAAAATCATGCAGCAGTTATTGCTACACAGGAAGAATAGATTCTGAAATGACAGTCGCTAAGAGAATTTAACAAAATAGCAGCAATGCGGTTTGTAGGAGAATAAGACTCGGTTTCTAATGCAAACTGTGACATACATTAGGAAAAAATCTCAGTTCAGTATCAAGGTTAGACATGGGGAATTTCTGACAACTGCTGGGTCAATCAGCATTTTTCATATAGTGTTTATACAACTGCAGAAAAGTAAAGCGTGCAACATAAAGAACCACGGTAAAAACTGACAGCTAAAGCACTGCACTACATTTAGTAAACAGATGCTGAAACACTTAAAGCTAATAAGAAATGTGAATGCAACCTTTAACAAAATGCACTGGAAACATATAAAAGTCGCACATTAAGGCATTTCCTTGTTCAGGTGCTATTTGCTGATTTTTACATCATGTTGTGTGCTAATAAGAAACACAAAGCCGGGTGGTACCATCCGAATGGGCACCGTGTCCCCATGATGGGACACATAAACAGCCATCATCGACAGTTACACACAGGCACTGAGGCTGCAAAAATCCCAGAGTAATTAGTGTTGTCTGAATGCAATGACATCTGTTTTCTCATGGTCCTCTAGACTTGTCAGGCCAATAAGATGTATATGAAAAAATATGACAAGCATTGCAAATGCCCTTCTGAAAGGTCTCACTTTGGGAAAAGCTGGAGAAATGACACATGCCACCTCTTTTTTGCCAACGTACCTAACAGCCAAAGCTTTGAGATTTGAAAAGGTCTTTTGAGTCATTTTCCGTTTGACTATGAAAGGTTTATTCAGAACACAGCAATGTGCTTAGGAAAGAATATATCGCAGCGGGTTTTGTTCTCCTAAAAAAAGCAAGCTTCATTTAGAGAAGAGGAATAAAATATGACTGTTTACTTCCAACTGGTGTGCTCACATGTCAGTGCCATCTTCTTTTTAATTAAAGCAGCAGATACTAGGTAGCGCATCATATGCATACATATATATGTATAGTTTTTATTATTATGATTATTTTGCTTAAAGAGTTTTGCAGCTGTGTTTTCTGGCGTTGCAAAAACACTACATCCTTTTCATCTGAAGACCTGAGCTTTTGTTTTAGGATTCACAACCTTTTTCCTTAATAGCACCTATCTTTCCACTCTTTCTCTGGACTGGAGCATTATGTTTGAGCATGCGTCTTCTCCGAGAAAGACATTAGTCATCATTAACAGAAGCACTGACACCAAGTCTAAGTGCCTCTCCACAATGACCAAGTGGCAATCATCTTTCTCTTACCCTGTCACTGCTGATTAGGGTTTTCTTTCATGAAAATTTAATTTGTCGCCTTTCCAGAGCTCCTTTTACGTTTCTGCAATAACACAACATGCCAGCGACACTAAAAATGCAATAAAAGATGCTGTACCTGTTTATAACAAAAGATAAGATTCAGACTGCACGGCTCTACTGCTTACCTAGTTTAACAGGAAAAAAAAAAAAAAAAGGCCCTGCAAGATGTACTAAAGCGAGTAGCTGCTGACAGAGGAAAAACTCTCATTAGATACCTAAGGCCTCAAACAACCTGGCACACCTTCAATCCAACATATTGAAAATATTTTCCTCTGCAAGACAGCTAGCCAGCATCCCTTCCAAAGCGTTGTTCAATAGGCAATGTGACAATATCTAAATTGATTTTTTTTTTATAACCAATCAATTTTAGAACTGCTTCAAATACACATGTACTGGGGTTTTTTAGCTTATACAAATATTTATTGAAGTATTTCATAATCCAGTGATAAATTTCAGCCTCACTTCTTGAGTCTGTGTCAACATTGCTCTTGCAGTCAAAAAGCCAGCCACGAAGAAAATGTCTTTAGCTGCTGCAGGCAAATGAAAAAGTTTCAGTCACGTATGATACTTTGCAGCTACTCAACATACAGGGTCTCAGATTCCTGCTCTGTGTAACATTACAAACATTGTTAAACAAGATACCGTAGCAATGAGTTATTTTAAGGAAGTTTTTCAAAACATTTACTCTTCTGCTTTATTTCAATTTGTCTAAAGATTTTTTTTTAATTATAAGCATATGCTATTTTGTTAACATCTGTGCACAGCATAAAACCTGACTGAATTCCAACTGCTGAAAAAATGCAGATAACTTACATCCCTCAAATAAAGTAACAACATTACAAAGCTTCAGGAGATTCACATTAAGATACTTGAGTTCATTTAACTGATTTTCCATACAAGTACGTTTAAAGGAAAAATCCCCACTGCTTATTACAATTTTTTAAGTTCTCCCAATATCTTTCAGAATTTAATTAAGTGTAAAGCTAAAATTTGGATCTACCTCTATTAAATTCAGAAACCACAGCTAGTAAAATCCAGGTAATAAAAACTTTATTCAGCTTCCTAAAGTATTAGTACCTCACCGCTGACCCAAACCAGGGTTGGTAGTCGGAACAGAAACTGTACTGCTAGCACTTTGGATTTATAAGCAAGCTTCAATATCTTTAAATAGTCTCCATATATGAAATTTAAGAAGAGGAAACTAGGAATTAAAAGTGGATTTTGAATGGCAGGCTGTGATTGTTGTACTGCTATGGCAGTATAACCTTGATTAAATGCAGAGCAATCCTAAAGTAAAAACAAAACCCTGCCATGGTAACCTAAATTAACCACCGAACCAGACAACGTTTTTGCAGAAAGCTGGCATTTTAAGCTATTCTACTTGATCTCTGGAAAAACTTGGGACTTTCTAGAGAGCACATAACAAAGTTCAGCCACCCCAGCCACGCACCCACCATTGTTTTGTTCTACGCCTTCTCCTCAGCTCCTTGCCTGCCAAGCCAGGAATGCAGATGTCGAGATCCTTGCTCCGCATCCACGTCAAGTTCAAGTACGGAAGTTTAGCTCTTTGACTCCCACCCCCACGTCCCAGTCACTTGTCAGGAAAAGGTTGGGCGATTTATTGACCACCGCTGGATGCGTACTGTCAGTGCTGAAGGAAATATGAGCGGGGGCTGTCGCTACTGGTCTGGAGCTCATTGATAATGACATACCTGCCTCTGTCACCCATTACCCGGACTACAAACTACTTAGACCTAACTGAAAAATCAATACCCTGCTCGCACCGGTTCCTGTGGCTGCCTCCTTTGATTGTCAGCTCCTGTCTTAGGGTCAGCACTTACATGAAAGGGGCTGTGACTGCCTGATGCTTTCAGGACAACCTAACGATATGAAACTAGCCAACAGAACGGTAAATTCTGTCCCCCTGCCCTCCTCATCAATTAGGCTCTGACTAGGCTCGCCTGTAGAAACCTGACCTTTTAAGTTTAGGTGAATATGGAACTCGCTGAACACGCCATTGCCCTCAGCGCTGAGCCAGGAAATCCACTGACAGGTTAAACAAAACAGAAGGTTGTAACTGTCATAATTTGCATTGCACTTTCACGCCAACAAGGGTGTTATCAGTGGGGGCAAGCCCTGGAACACACAACGCAAGCACCCTAAGTCACTCTCCTCATAAATTTTCAAGTGAAGGGGAGATAAAACATAAATTCACAAATGGCTGCGCATTTCAAGCCCCACTTTCTTTCAAGTTCGCACTCTGGAAACCCACAAAGTACATATAAACAATTCTCCTTCCGAGGCACGCTGGCACTCAGATGCCATTTAGAACAAACTTCCAAGAGAGACAATGAATGGGGAAAAGCTACCTGCCTCTGCCTCTTCAGGACTCTTGGATTAGGCTTATTCTCCGTTGCATATTTATATGCATGAACACGAATCATTAATGGATTATACAGATGCACACACCTGTACTTTGGAACATCAGGTAGGCATAAATAATTTAAAAAATCCCCAGAGAGCCCTAACTGGCACTTGCGAGTTGTATTCACTCATACATCCTGGATCTTGGAAGTCCATTAGCAACATCTGAATATTGCTGTAACTACAACCAAATGATAAATGTTACATTTTAATGCATCTGCCCTCCTTCAAAGAATATTGACAACCATGAAGCAAAGAACTAAAGCAAGAAATCTCAGATCTAAAGCAAAGGCTGAACTATATCCTGAAGTCGAATACAATAGCTTTAGTAACTATATATAGATTTTTTTAAAGTTAACAGCTGAATGCCTTGCTTTTCCTTTCCTCCAAAATACATTAAAAAAAAAAAAAGATTAAAACCAAATGAAAATATTTTAAAATACTCTGATTAGTGCTCCTTTCTTATATATCAATTTTCAAGCAATGACGGTTTTATGCCCTTTTATGTTCCTGTTTCCATAGGCCTCCCATCCTCAACATAAGCATTACTGAGAAATATAGACAGCACGTGTGATCAAAACAATTTATACAATTGGAACACTTGAGCTTCTTCATACCATGAAAGGACTGGCTGTCTGTACAAACTACAACTATTATTGTTTTTTTAAACCCTGAGAATGCCAGGAATTTTCAATGCACTTTACTCAGTGCATACAGTTAACAACTTTTAACGTAAATATACAAACTACTCCTGGAAACCCCAGGCAGGATTCAGAGCAATAATTTACCTGATGCTTTTTACCCTACAGCTGAACCTTCCTAACTTCTGCACCCTTAATATCCTTCTCACACAAAAGCATGCAGTGCCAGACATAAGAACGAGCTCTTACGTAAGTAAGTGATAGAAAACTGCTGCCGTTTGGTTTTGAAAGTTTAAGATTCGGTTTCAAACCTCTACTCTTGCAAGCTTTTTTTTTTCTGAACAACTCCTTTCTACACGCCAGTCACTGCAGTTAGCTTGTTTCAAACGCTCTCTTAGAACTCAGGATTGAGAAAGGAAAACAGCTGAATTATGAAAAGACAAAAACTTTTTTTAATTAAAGCTTCAAATAATACGTTACACTGCAATAATATTTGTTGTATCATAGCACTCAGTTGTTACAAATACATGTGAAACAGAACAAATGCAGAGAAAACTCATGAAAATCAAAGCACAGAACTGTGCGCAAGCGCTTTTAGATAAACAGAACAGCAGCTAGAATTCTATGGCACTCCAAACAAACTGCAGAGCAAACACCAGCTAAAAACGGTAGACCTAATTGAGTCTGGATGGACCCCTCTGCAGACCTAATGCAATGATTAACTATGCATCTGGTAGCATGTCAAGTCCTTTTTGTGTGCCTATCTGATAGTGAAGTGAAAGGGCATGGACAGTGTCCAGTCCCAGCAAGCAAATCATTTGGAAGCAGTCATAGCCATAGATCAAAGATTTTTCACTCTAGCCAAAGTCTATTTAAACCCACCAACCCAGCCCCTTGTTGCAGACAAAACCAGTTAGAAAATAAGAAAGACTCCTCGGGATCCAAAGATAATAAAGGAAGATAGAAGGAGAAAATGAAGAAAAGAAACAGACTGGCAGAACCTTGATTTCCATAGGCCAAGACAGCTGGTTTACATCCCAGTTTTATTTCAGATGGTTAAAGAAAAGGAACAATTTCCATCCCTTAGATCACCAAATATTATTTCAAGTAAGCTATGCAGATGGCTTCTATACATTATTTGAGCCAATACAGTTTCCCCTTCCAAGCTGCAGGAGACGGTACCTTGCACTATTTTGCACACAGGTTTTACCTAATTCATAAGAAAATGAAAAAGAGAGCAGCGTATTATCATGAAGAAATTATTTTGAAATTAGATATGCACAGTAAGATATAAAATAGGAATAGCTGTGATGTGATTCTCTCATTAGAAGTAGCAACAAAACCCCTGCAATAATTTCATAACTAGTAATACACTGCTTTTATGTCAACAGAGAACTTTCCAAGGATAAAAATTTAATCCTATGAAGTACAACACTACAAAATAGATGGGTCTAACTGTGCATTTAAATTGTACAATATCTGAACATGGAAAGAAATGAATGAGACTGTTCAAACAGGAAACAATTTAATTTTTTTAAAATTAAATAAAAATTGCATGCCTTCTCTACCGGATCCAAAGTCAAAACAAAATAATCTTAAAATAGCGGGAGGGGAGAGAGCATGACTCGCCATACTCCATGCTGGTCACCAGTGCTATTGAGAAGATTGAGCCTCCTCCATCCCCTCCTCCCACAGCACCCTTTCCCTGTACAAATCGCACTCATGGAAACTCACGGAAAGGTTGTAACCTGGACAGTGGTTATTGAGGAAGGGATGATTTCACATTGTTATGTGTGGATTTGAGAAAATACTTTTTAAAAGTAAGCATATAAATGAGAAGCTTTCACTTCTAGAGCTAGAAATTGCTGGTTTTTAAGGGTATAGCTAGACAATTCTGGGTTAACTTATAAATACGCCTCATTTCAGCTAGCTGCATGAAGTTTTTGATCTTTAAAACAATCATCTGACCAACAAAACCACACAGGTTATTGTTTGTCGGCATATGCACTGATATGTGAACATCTGAGACGATAAACACAGCAATCATCACACACCTACCGAAAAAAAGTTATGGCCAGGTTATGGCCTGCAAATTTAAATATTTTTTAAATTTCCAGAAGTTTGACTTTGCTTAGAATACCCTTGCAATTTTCATATTTTTAAGAGATGTGCTGATTTAGCCTCCCAGCATTTTTAAGAACCAGACAAGAGACTATCTCTGTATCCCACCTCACATTTTTCTCAGGTAAATGAGTGTCATTCCATTTGATTGGAGGTCAAGTTGACAAAATGCTGGCATGTTACATGCTCTCATACTTTTAAAAATGGATGTTATTCATGTAATTCATCAATTACTGTAAATAAAGACCAGCCAACACACACGAATTTGGTTATTTCTACTGGAGATAATAGCATGCACCCACCCCAACTGCACCCAACCCAAACAACAGGCCCACAAGAAGTCTTAACAAGAAGAAAATGCTACAAAAGCACTAGAAATGTTCTTTTCTAGTGCACGTGTCTGATTTTCCCTGATTGCCAACTAACTGAAGGCAAACTTACAAAGCAGTATTAAGTATCCAAAACAATCTTGCAGCTAAAAGAAATCCCCATGAGAAAAGAGAAGCAGCCACCTAAGATCCAGAGCGTTAGAGAAAGCCTGCAGCTGCAGGTTGCTTGTGGTTAAACACCAGAATACGAACACGTCCACATTTCAAGACTGAACAGGACAGCAAAAATAAGGCACTTGAAGGAGTAGCTGGAACCCTCCCCTTTCCCACTCCAGAAATGAAAGCTAGGGGAGACTCAGGAACATGTAAATTATTTAATTACCGCGCCATTCCATCTTCATGGGGAAAAGTACCAGATTTATGCAACACTCTTAACTTGATGAGATGCATTTATGACATTGTAGAAATGAAACCCTCTTTTCTCCCCCAGCGTGGGCTATCAACTAACTTCCTAAGCACAGTCCTTAGAACAGACTGGCAAACAGCAAAGCCAAGCGAAGACTTTCAAGAAAAGGTACACGCCGTGTACTATTGAATGTAAAGATAATTTTATCCATCAAACCCACAGCAGCATTTACTGTAGCTGTTAACCTGGCTTTGCTGAGGAGAAACACAACGTGCATTACTGAATCATTTGTTTTCGAATCCATACATTCCCTGCAGCAGTTCAAGCTCCATCAGCAGTGCAGGAATGTATGAAAATGACAGGCAAAGGGCACCCGCTTTTTTCCCATACTGTTCTTCTATAAATGGAAGCAGAGTCCTACAAAGCACTTAAAGCTGAGAACATTTGAAGACTGATCTCCAGGAAAAAAAAAATATTACAATGTTATGTTCTACAAGTGGATTAATTATTCTGTTTTCTGCAAAACTGTTTCCCTTAAATGAAAGAACATGGAGGGAACCAGCTGCTAGAAAATAATGGAACGCTAGCTGGGTCTCATCTACAAAGCTAGCATGAGCAAAGTGTATACGTACGTGTACATATTTCATACGTTATTCATAAAAATACTTCTTATCCCTTTTGGGAACACCTGTTCCTGCGTTCACTTTTCCCTCTTCTCTCAGCAAGGGGAGACAAAAAGGGCAGATTTTGGCAGGAATCCTTTAATAGCCTCCAGTGAATTTGATTAAACTTTGATTCACCTTAAAAATTACACCTTGTGTCAGTAGCATATTACTTAAACTTTTAAAATACACCATTTAGAATGAAAAGGCTCTGAAATACATAACACATGCCACTGTGATAAGACAGCAAGGCAAACAAAAGCAAATATGCTATATCATAATGGAGTAAGAAAACTGGGTGCTTCCTCCTCAAACTCTGAGTTGTTTTCCAGTTTTCTTCTGGTTTTTTTTTTTAAGGGTTAATACAAATACATAGCATTGTATTGAAAAAAGAAAAAAAATTCTTTGCACATTTAATCGTGGCCCTTCCGGCTACTCAGCCATCCTCAGCCCGAAGAAAACACCGTTGCACGGATCATGCATGCATGCATCTGGATTTACCCCAGCCCCGGCTCCCCGCGGCACCAGGCAGGAGGGAGGGGGCAGGAGGGGCCAAGGCAGCAGCAAACCCTCCCTGCACACCCACTCCCCTTCCCAGGATCTTTTTCCAGAAGCCCTTGGTAACAAAACCCTCTTGCTGCAGGCAGCGGCACGCTGCTGTTGGCACTGTTTAAACCAAACAAACACCGTGTTTAACAGTCAAATAAAATGTCCCGCAGCCTCCCTAATGAATTTGTCAAGGACCATCAGATCAGCCCCCCCACCCGCCGCCCCTGCCTCATTAACTCAAGTATGATGAGGCGGATTATAACGAGAGAAGAACAGATCAATCGGGCTGAAGCCTTCAAGTGGCTTTTAGCCCGGAGAGTTTCCCTCTCGGCGGCACACACCCGCTCTGTTTAATGGAATCCAGTATCTCCTGCTGCTGGAGGAGCGGCCGCTCCGCTTTAGCCACCAGCGAGGAGCTGCTGATGGACTTCTGCACTCACAGACATAAAAGCAGAGGTGACAAGGGCTCTTCAATTACAGCCTCCTCGAATCCTCTTCCCCCTTCAATTATCCATCCCGGCGAGAGCAAATTCCGCCGCAGAAAGCCGGGCTTAAGGCAGCGCGGCCACAAAAGCCCAGACACAGGAGAGAAGGGCTTCACGTGCGTTATTTGCTGGAAGTGTTTAAGTTTATTGCTCAAATGATGTTTCTAATTAGCGCCGGGGCAATAAATTAAAGTCGGCTTTTGTTTAGCTGATTTATTATTTACTAAAGCTTCAACCTCAGACAGGAAAATTGGTAATGAATTGTTTTCAGTCTGAACACCAGTAACGCTCCATCATTAGTCACCTTACCCGGGGGGTGGGAGGCGAATGCTCGGCTCCTTCTGCTTTTACCCCGAAAA
>NW_010114188.1:0-1902 GCF_000699245.1 Pterocles gutturalis
GCCGCCTCCCTGTGTCGTGCTCCGCCCGGGCCCGCCGGCCGCTGCGCCAACGTTCCGGCCCTCCTGGGGCTGGGGGGCAGCAAACCCCCACATCTAACCCGAGCAGCTCTGAAACCCCCTCAGGACTGACAGACCCCAGCCCTGTACCGCTCCCAGACTTAGCAAGGGGTATTTGGGAGCGTTTGTGCCTTTTGTTGTGTCCCGTAACGAGAGCCAGGTGCGGGCCTGTGAGCAATGGCAGGTGCCCTGTCCCCACACCTGCCCCCGGGCCAGGGCTCTGCCTTTCCCTGGCAGGGAGCGTTGGCATAAATGCCTTTGTACAAAGAAGCCCTAACATTTCCAAAGCTTTTTCAGTTAACTTGCTCCTCACTTCTGTGAAGCATCCTCCCACCACCCCCAAAAGGCCCAGGTGTGGTTCAAAGCAGAGCACTGCAGTGTGGCCGTTTGGGTTCAATGGGTTCCCTTTTCCTCTTTATTTTTCTTCTTCTAAATCCCCCCACCTTCCCCACAATTTGCTTTCAGTGAATTTCCTGTTTTCCAAAAAAACCTCGCACAGCTGTTTTTGCTGGCTTCGACCATTCAAAAAGTCAGGATGCTCCCTGAAAACGACCCAGCCGTCTA
The DNA here is from genome assembly GCF_000699245.1 of Pterocles gutturalis. Classification (NCBI taxonomy): domain Eukaryota; kingdom Metazoa; phylum Chordata; class Aves; order Pterocliformes; family Pteroclidae; genus Pterocles; species Pterocles gutturalis. The sequence goes on from NW_010114188.1 coordinate 622, forward strand.
CAAGGACACTGTTGGGTTGGGCTGTCTGAAAGAGGCAGTTCATGACGCGGACTGAAATGATTTTTTCCCCTGCTGCTCTGTCAGGCCAGCCTCGCTCCCCACTGTGTGGGGCCAACACGACACGAGGTGGGGTCTGGGTTCCCTCCTGTGCACCCCGTGCCACGTCTGCACCGCACGCCTGCACCCCAGGGGACGTCAGACGTGTCCCTGGTGAAAACAGCCGCGGCCGCTGCCCGGCATGGCCAGGGCGGCTGCTGTGTGCTGGGCATCAGGAGACTCCCTCGGTCTAAAAAAAAACCCCAAAACAACTCGTATTTATACATATGGTAGGAACAGTAACTATAATCACAACCACATTTTCTGGAAATGTTACCCCGTTTTATCTAACCGCCTTGGCAAACTTGTACGGTGAGAGCCAGAAGAAAGTATCCCTTTGCTATTATAAAACATTTGGGGAGTTTTCTTGAGCAGCCCTTCTGCCTCAGCGGGAGAGACCCGAAACTTGGAATTTAGCAAGGAAATAAGCTCCAGTCATACAAGGACTAACGCACACGTTTCATTTTTCGTGGTCTGGTGAAATCTGTTTTCATTTTGACTGCCTGACAGAGGCTTTAAAAATATATGTACATACTTCATTTCTTCATGCTAATTTTTAATCTACTGTAACAATTTTTTATTCTATGAGAACAGTTTCAGCTAATGACTTTCCAGCTTTCTCTTGGCACTGCTGCCGTGGCTGTAGGTCAAGAGGAATTTCTCCTGCTGTCGGTGGTCTCCCCCTGATCTTTTACCTCTGGACACATGTGCAGGGAAAACTGGTTGGAATATCTCACACGATGGGATGGCAAACATGAACCCAATGGGAAGCCTAATATGCTGGAAGTTGGTACACATCAGCAATCAACATCTTTTGCTTCCTCATTTTTGACAGCTTAAAAAGGTTTTAATGTTGGGCAGGCTTGGAATTTAAGCAGAGGCTATAAAAATATTTGGGACTTGTACACAGAGGAATAAAACATTGCAAGGAAGGGGTCCAGACCTAACTTGGTGAATAACCACTTCAAAGTGGATATTGGGAATAAGCAAAGGGAATAGAAGGAATGGAAAAAAAGATCAATCAAAGAAAACTACGTGTTAGGAAATGTAGGCAAAAAGGGAAATGTGCCAGAAGTAAAGCCGAATTAGACCTCGCAAAGGAAATTAAAACAAATAGCAAAATGTTCTTCAGGCATACATCCCAGGAGACAAATGAGAGAAGAGGCAGGGGAGATGAAAGGGAAA
>NW_010114188.1:1918-22843 GCF_000699245.1 Pterocles gutturalis
AAAGAGGCAGGACACAAATGAGTGCATAATATATAGTGGAAATATACAGAAGTAACGAGGGCATGGAGATAGAAATTATCTTATCCAAGTCGAACAAATCAGAAAGATCATAACATGACAATAATTGGGACTAGATGATCATTGTAAGTCCCTTTCAGCTAAGATATTCTAATTTCCGACCCAGACACCTAACAGTACTGGCACATCAAGATTATATCTGGCTGTGTAACAACATCACTGCAGAAGCAACACAACACAATTTGAGAGCAGGAAAAAATGTTCTAGCATTTAAAAGAAGAAAAATGATTGAAGTCTGAGCCAAATAAAATACAAGACTTTTAGATAAATTTTGCGGGAAAGAATAATACCAGACATGATGGCAGATAGAAATGGGCTAAAATACAACATGCATTTACTGAAGGTGGATAGTGCTAGACTAACCTGATGACTTTGTAAGGTAACTAATTCTCTTTAGGGAGAAACAGAGAAAAGCTAGTGGGTCTATTCTGTCTGGTAATGAATAAATGCAGTCTGGAAATTAGAAGAAAATGTTTAACCATCAGAGGAATGAGGTCCTGGTATATCTTTCCTACAGGCATGGCGAGGGCAAACAAATTCATTATAAGGTAGCACTCGATCTGTTCATTAAAAGGGTCATATTTTCCCCTCCTAAGACAGCACAAATCCCTAAATACATTATGCTAAGCATATACTGTTAATATTTTGGGCTGTTGCTTCTTGATGTTAAAGCTCACTGCCATAGGTTTGGAGCCTGTGTCTTCCTTTGCCCTCTATTCTGCTTTTTAATGCCCGTTCTTTTCTGCTGTTTTTAATGAGCAATGAGATAGCAATGCTGCCTGCACTTGCACATTCCTGCACCCACCACCTCCCACAGCCAGGGCCTGATCCAAAACAGTGGGAACTTTCCAGTTACTACTGTGGCATTTGGATCAGGCTTCTGGAGGAAGACAAAAATACTCCGTATTTCAGAAGAACATTCTATTTTGAGGCAAATAGCTAGGCTTTTTTTTTTTTTTTTTTTTTAATGGGAAGATAATCAGAGCCATATTTCAAAAGCCGGCTTTTAAATTGCGCTTGCAAACTCCTTTCCTGCAGTCCAGTCCCTGTATCACCACTGTTTAGCTTCCCAGAGTAGGTCAAGAGCAAACAGACCTTCTGCTTCAGTGACCAGATGAAGGTCAATCCCCATGACATTTTATCTGGTGTAATTGAGTAGATACATGGAGGAGGTGAAATATTGCAGTCTTTTGAAGCCTTAACAATCTCCTTGTGCCAAAGGCAGGACTAATGGACCATTAACTGCATTTTGCCCTGGAAAATTGCACGATCCTTTTGCATCTGGGATCCTTGACTGCCAGAAAAGTTCTTCTGCAGGAAAATTTCTAAAGAAGAAATCAGCAAAGTAGCTGGATTAGCTCTGCCGTTGCTAGAGGCGCATATTCTGCATGGGAACTGAGAGGCTGTTGGAAAAATTAGACCATATTCTTCCCTTTACCCTGTAGCAGAAGACTTTCAGGCTTCATGGCTGTCAAACTCATGGTTTCCAGAGCGTGTTAATCACTGAACCAGGATTTGTTTGGCCAATGCACTGGGAGTTCCCCCAGCTTTGGCAGTGGGTGTGATTCTGACAGCCTCTCTGTAGGTGGTGCTGCAAGGCAGTGGGATGGGAGTAAGACTCACTCAAGCTATTTTTAAAATTCAGTCCCTTGGTTTCTTAACCAACTCCTGGTATTCCAACTTTGTTAAAAGAAAATTAGACATAGTTGCCCATAATTTCTTTATTTTGATGAGCTATGATCTAAATGCACCCATTGGAAATATAAACAGAGGAGAACTGCTATTTTCTCTGTGTTCATTATGTACTCTTCCTGGAAAACTGGAGTTGAACAAGCTGTCTTTTCATATTGATTGAACTTTACTAGAATTTTAACAGGAGATTGTAGTATCTCATGAATTAGAGAAGAATATCTGAAAAAGAATAAGAAGTTGGTCATGCAGAGACCCTAAGTAATGAATGCTTAAAGAGAAAGAAATTCACATCTCTAAGCGGTCTCTGTTCTCTTTTGCTCTATACTCAAATGTTGCCTTGAGTTCAGCTGCTCTTCTACACACTGAAAAATGGTAGAATGGATCCTGCAAATGTGTCTGTATTCCTTCCCTGCTACTGAAATGCAATCAATGCAGGTGGAAGCATGTTTGACTTCAAGCTGGGTAGGCAGTGAAGGCTGCTGTGTCTGCTTGGAGGGGTGGGAGGAATTTTAAAATCAAAATTCATCTGCAAAAATTTGGTGTTTACAGGCAGAAATACTTGACATGCGCAATTAGACAGGCAACCTTGTCCAAAGGCAGATGTTATTGTCCATGAGCTTGTACCCCAGTCTTGTGACAGGCTAATAATGCCTGTGGTACTTAAACAATGGAACAACTTTGTCATATAATATTGTGCAAAATTCCTTTCCTCAGCTGGGCACTATATTAAATCTTCTGTGTCACCATGGTGTTAGGTCACCTCTGCAACAAAGATAAAATATTGCTCATTGTGGACATTTATATCTCTGCTTATCTTAATCACTTCTCTGGTAGTCATGTGAAGATATTCTGTATTTAAATTGATATATCAAATGTCAAAAATTGTCACTGGTCTCTTTCTTATAAGATATGTATCCAAAGATTTTAGCTCAAGATAGCATGCCTAGCTGTCATGGATGCATGGTTTAGCTGAGCAAAAGTTTTGGAGCTGGATGTGCAGCAGTGGTTAGATGTTCATCCACAGAAAGAGCAGTGTGAATTCCAGATGCTTCTGTCCCTTAGCTGTTTGCTACTGACCATACTGATGATGTTACCCTGCAATATAGCTAGCACAGTGCGCTCTGTGAGTGCTGCTCAGGTGCTTTCGTGCAAGCCCATCGGGGTAGTTACCAATATAGCAGATTTCCTTGAGAGGTCAAACCACCGCAGATGCCATGCTGGAGTGCCGAGGGCAGTTAGTTCGAAGCCACTCTGCAAACCCCCCCTTTGAGGGTCGAGCAGTATTCTGTCTGGATTGAGAGAGGAGGGAACCGCATTGTTGACGTACTGCGGCAGAGTCCCACAGTACTTCAAGTACATGCATACAGGAAGAGATTGTAATCGAAATAATAGACAAGGGAAGTATTATTGTTCCTCTTTTAGAGATGAGGAACCAAGCCATGAAGAGATTCAGCGAGCAGTTCCCCTGCAGATATGCATAATGTAAGAGCTGGCAATAAAACACAGGATTCATCATTCCTGCCATTTTGCAGATGGAACAACCAAATCACAGAACAATAGTTGCTTGCTCAAGGTCACACAGGGTATTTATAGCAAACCCGGCACCTGAATCTGGAGCTGCTGCGTCCTGGTCAGCATTTTTCCCAAGGGAATAATGGAAAAGGAGATTAATGTCAATAGTTTCCCCCAAAGCAGCAGAATTTCAGAAAGAGAAGGAAGACTGTTCCAGAAAAAGATGCCTGTGCTTGTGTTGGAAAAAAAAGCTCAGACTCCAGTATCCCCAGCAACTCATACCTATGTTCTTGTTATCCTAATTAGTGGCAATATTCCACTTCCAGAAGGTTTTATCTCTTTAAATTAGGTGGTTTTTTTTCCAACTAATAAAATTAGGGAAGGCAATTCAGAAAGATGTATTACAGCAGATCACAGCCTGGCATTCATTCCAGCAATAACAACTGTTATCAAAGAAAGATCTTTTTCATAAACGTAGGAAACAAGTCAGGCTAATAAAGACATGAATAGGTTTTTGCACATTACAATGTAAAAATAATCAATGAAATAGTGAAAAAAATTCTAGTCAGAAAGTCTGCATAATGAGTATTATCTTGCACAGAAGTAGTCTGACTCTGCTTTGTAATTTAGCCATAAATCATTCTGAAACAAGAGAGAAAGAAGCAACGACCCTGCTAATTTCACTGCCATTTGGGAGCAGCAGAGGGCACATAAGAGCAGGTTCCTACTTAACAAATCTTCGCTTTTTTGGTCTAGATCTTCCTGTAGAATCAGGACTGGTTTTCTTAATGAACTGGTGCCAAGTGGCTAGCAAGTGGGTATCCCCTGAAGAAGAACCTTCGATTTCCAGACTGGTTTTCTGTCACGTAGGACTGCTGCCTGCAGCTGATGTGTTAGATACTGCTGTACGCGGTGTTTATGGCTATTCTCAGAGGTGCTTAGAAAGGGGAAATGCTAGAATCTGAGATAAGTACAAAGATGATGTAAGAGTGCAAGGAAGGAAACTAGACCAAGCAAGAAAGAAAAGTTTATTAGACCAAGTGGAGCAAGCAGCAGGGAGGGAAGGGTCAGAGCTGCAGCTGAGAATGACCATAGGGAGATGATGAAATCCCCTTTCTGCCCTAAATAGCATCACAGTAAAAATAATAATTAAAAAAAAAAGAGCAAACCATACATCTTTAATCAAAACAAAGGGGTTGCAAGGAACAGCATAACAGCAGCTCCAAGAAAGGAACTGCTCTCGTTTCTTTCTTTTTTCTTCCTGTTGCTCAGATAAAAGAATTACAGTGTCTCTAGAAACACTTTTACCACCATCTGTGAACTTCCACTCCACAGAGCAAGGCCTCACGGGAACATGTGTTATTGTCCCCAGTTGATACATGAGGAAACCGAGGCAAGGGAGCGTGATGCTGATGTGACAATCAGTTTTTCTCCAAGGTATCCTCATCTGATCCCTCTGAAGACATGGATGTCCGACCTTGGATGACTCATGCAGCCAGACTCAACCAGTTTACCTCCCACTGGTGTCCCAGGGGCTGGCTTTAGGCCAGGACCCTTCAGCTGTCGCCTGTGGTCTCCAGCTGGTCTGCAGCAGTAGTGAATATCCCCTTCAACCATCTCCACCCTGAAGTCCCCGCTCACCCCTGCTGCTGGGAGAGGATCATCCAGCGAACTGTGAATGACGGCAGCAGTGGTCAGAGTGGGCAGGGGGTTATTTTGATCTCCCACCTCAGTGCTGCCATGTATAGGCTGATCTGGGAGGCTCTGAGGTCTCCAGGGTGCATGGCCCCATCTCTGTGCTCTGCTGTTCTTGCTGCATCCCTGCTGGGAAGGACAGTCCCGTGCCCTGGGGCTGTGCTTTGCAGGGGTGGTCACATCTGCCCATGCTTGCAGTACATCCACCATTGGCCATAGATGGTTTGGGATCCTTGGAGCCCTGAGCTGAGTTGCAGGGGAAAAAAAAAAAAAAAGAGACCGATGTCCAAATTGTTGTACCTGAGTGAGGGATGGATGCAGCCTGTGCAATCCAGGCTGGCTGGTTATCCCAACACAGCCATTCCATTTTTCTTGCATGAGAATGTCCACCCTGGCTTCTGTCCACTGTGTCCCCCTTAAAATCCATAGAAGAGACCATCAGAAGCACACAGCCAGCAGGAAAAACTGAGCACAAGGACCACGGCGGGATTTAGGGTGCTTGAATCTGGGTTGTTCTTGGTGCTTCAGTGTCCCAGCCAACAGCACTGCCCTTCCCCACCATCGCGAACGCGAGCACATGGAGACTGGGGGCTGTTCAGTAGTAGGGGGCAAGGTAACAGCCCAAACGCTGACCTGCTTTCCCTGCAGCATAGCTGTGGAAGGTGGTGGGCTGGGAGAAGTTAACGGGACATAATTTGGCTCCATGTGTTTTCTTGAGGTATTCTGTCTAAGTAGGCTCAGCAGCTTTGCTATCCCCATCTCGGTTTCCTGACCAAAGATGAGGTGTGAGGAACTGAACCGCATTCCCTGGGAAGAACTGATAGAGCCTCCCCTGCTTCTCCCCCTCCTCTGGTGCTTCAAACCAAAACAGCTGCAAACTTCTTGTGGCTGGAGATGTGCTGAGTGGCCTGGCAGGAGTTCAGGGAGAGGTAAAGGAATCCCACCCACCAGTAGCAAGGGCTCTGTGCCACCACCAGCCTGTGCGTGCCCTAAATCCTGGCTTCCTGGTAACTGCTATCTCCATAAATACCAGTCGGCCAGCAGGAGAAGGGACTTGCATCACTGGACTGTGTTGTTTCGTGTGAAATATGAGGTGACACACAATACACTGGCATTAGGCAAAGGAGTTGTCTGCTGATGTGGTGACACACTTGAGGCAAAACTGGAAAATTTGATCCTTTCCTGCCTGCGGTCTCCCAGGCGCTGTGGTAAGGCACGCTTCACTCGCTTTGCTTGGGGATGTCGAGGGAAAATGAAACACGCCGGCCAGCACCATCTGCAGTTCGTGAACTCAGACATGTCAGGTTGGCGAGTGCCCGCAAGACCATTCGGTTTGCTGAGCTTGTGTCCTACCACAGCTGGATTATCCGAGCTGAGCACAGCCGGGCCAGGTTTGTCCCTGGTGAAGCTCAAGGGAGGTGAAGAATGCTGAGCTGATTTTGGCAGGGTTATATCAGAGACTACTTTGGCCAACAGTTAGTCAGGCTCCAGATCCAGCTCAAAATGTCTCCCTGCCGCACAGATTGCCAGTTACGCCGTCCTCCTCCCCTCAGGACCAGCTGCCTGCTTGCCTATTGAATTGAATGACAGAGCGGCATTTGTGTTTGATTCTCCTAAACATGCGGTCTCGGGGTGACAGAGACCTGCAAACACCTTTCTGTGCTCCCTGCATTTCCTTCTCTACCTTTCTCTCCCTCATTTCTGTTTCCAGATAACTTTTCTCTCTTTTTTAAGCAAGATGGCAGCTGTGTTGCAGAGATCAAAGCCCCGAACAAAGAAAATTCACCCTCTCCTGCAGCTCTATTAATTTTTTTTTCTTTTCATGGCCCCAGCTCCAGACTGATGCTGTCTGTAGACCAACCGTGAAAGCATATCACTGCAGTGAACGCTAATAGTTGCAGACCCAGAACTGCATATCTAATCCACGCATGGTCTGAGAGCAGAGCAAGCACACGGGGGTGGCAGCCGACACAAACAGCCGGTGGGCGAGAGGAGGAATCTCCCTCCTGCTGGGGATCCTCCGGGTGAGGTGCCTCCTGTACCTCGGACCAGTCCCGCAGATATCCGCCTCCCCCTGAGTGCCACTCCTGAGAGCATCTCTGTTCCTAATTCAACCAAGAGCTAGGCAATTTTCTTTGGGTTCCCATGTGGCTTTTGTAAAACCAATTTCCAAAACAGCCCAACAAAGCCACACAACGAATACTAATTTCTGTCAGTTCGAGCACAGCGCTTGCACAGGGGAATGAGAATCTCGGGCGCTCCCTTGGGTGGATGTGTACACACACACTTATCCAGAAGGTTGTTTCTGGTTGTTTATGTAACACAAGTGTCTTGAAACGGATCTGTTTGCTCTGAAGAGCAAGGGATTAATGAATAACGTGCAATTAAAGGCTGCACAGGAGGCAGCATGTAAGAGTAGCTCCCGCTCTGCTCCCTGCCCAGGGCTTGTTTCATGTGCAAGTTAAGGACTGCTTGTTTAAGCTAATACCTCTCTTTCTATTGTTTTTGGGACAGATTTTTCTGGGATTTAGAAAGGCAACAACAGAATAATGCTCCTCCTAACGCACGTGCCAGCCGCTCACGAGGCGGTTCTACAGGCGCATGCCTGGCAGGCAGCAGCGGTGGGAACCGAAGGGCTGGGGGTGATGCTTGCAGCCAGCCCCTGCCCGCAGGGAAAGGTCATTCTCATGGGGGGCTGGTTGCCTGGGCCTCCGGAGATGCAAATCCAGCACCCTGCACGATGATCTGGGCTGACACACATTTCCTGCGTGACCTCCAGCAAGCTGCTGGGGACTCCGACTGACAAACTGTGCCAGACCTTCCTGGGGTGGCGAAGGTACAAGCCTCTGTTTTCATAACGGAAGGGGAGAGAGGCACAAATGTCTGCCAGGTCCTCAGCCTCTGCAATTCCCAGTCTGCTGTATTGCCTTACGCTGGTGATTTAATTTATGGCAATGAACTGTGAACTGCAGTGGCTGCAACCTGTGATTTCTGCAATAGCTGCTGGGCTGTGACAGCAGCTTCCAGCCGAGGAGCAGTGACCAGCTCTCATGCCACCACCTCAGACCACCACAGCTGAGCCTGACAGACCCTTTCCCACCCAGCAGGACCCCTCTTCAATATAGCCAGGTCTCTGGCAAGAAAGTCTTCATTCCTGCAATGGTTTTGAGTGCCTTTGAACATGATTCAGTCATCCTGGGTTTGGGAGTTCAGGCTCATTCTGGTGCCATTGCGAGAGTGAAAGAAGCAGCATGGATAATCTCATGGAAGAAAAATAAACTCCATGCTGCTGTTGATTGTAGAGAGGGGAAAACCCCAGGGAGCTGGGAGCCGGGTTTTCCAGCTCAGCTCATTGCCCAGATAGTGAATCCATGGACATGAACTTGCTTCTGTTTTGCAGGGGGGAAATCCATGGCACAGGGAGGCTGAGTGATCCTGAGCGGTGGAGAGGCAAACCTTCGGCTGAGCCAATGATCCAAATAACATCTCGAGTCTGAGCCCTCACCAGCTGAACAAGACCTCCGTAGCACCAGAAGAATGTGCTCCAGCATTCAGTGCACATATTGTTCTCCCTCAAAGGAGCAGAAGTGTGTGCATCATTAAAAGGAAATATTTTATGTTAATCATTCCCACATGCCGGCTTTCCATCTATCTGAGTTCTTAAGCAGCACCCATTCTGCACATAATGTCATGCATTTACGTCTCACAAGGAAGATCAGATCTCCTTGGGCTAAGGAATTGTGTTCTGGGCCCCTGATAAAACCATTTTATGGAGATGAATAACTTGCATGGTTTCATGCTTCCTTTCCCTGAAATGCCATTAGATGAACATCAAGTGCTTTTGTATTTATTTGAGGGAATTTCCTTCTAGACTCTGCAGGCAGAGAAAAAAAAATGGGAATGGAAAGGGAGCTGGGACTGAATTATGCTGCTAACAGCCAATGCCTCAGTGAGAGCTAAAGAGCACGGCTTGCTCCCTCATTTATATCCATTGGAGCTGCCCTGAGCTGCAGACTGGGATAAGTTACCTTGTCTGAAGGACTGAAATACCACATCAAAGCACCACGTGGATCAAAGGTGAAAGCAACAGGCACTCCTGGCTGGCTCATCTTTCAGACCTTTCTCTCTCTTTAGTTTCCACTTTGAATCTGATAATGCAGCCTGAACGCAGCCTTTCATACGCCGTCATTCCTCAAGGCGCAGGTGGTATGGAGCATGTATTTCCTTGTCAGCGGGCTTCATGGGGTAGAGGATTTCCAGGGCTTAGCTCTCAGGCATCAGTGATGGAGAAGATCTATCATTTCGAACAAGGCAGAGCACGACTGATGGAGTCAGTGCGGCAGAGCAGAGGGTCTCCTGCCCCAGGAACAGAAAGGGGTGCCAATCTACAAAGAGCTGCTCAACAGTTAAGTACTAGTATGAATCTGTAACACACGGTGCTCATGGCCTTCCTAGAGAATCAAACCCATGATCCCAGACTTTATATGAAGACAGAGAGGACACACGGAAACACACACAGGGTAAAGCTGCGAGAAGGCCACGTCTACTGACACACAGGTCCCTATGGCACTTGGAAGCACATTGAAAATTTTTATGCTAAATGAAGTAAATGTAAAAGTAAATGACTTAAGGGACTCAAAAAGAAGACTTTCACTCCACAGGTGTGTGACTTCTATGTTGCTTGGTGTCTATGAAAATCTGGATGTTAACTCTTCCTTACCATAGGTTCCTCCTGCAGTACTACTTGTCAGAGAGGATCAGAGTCATCACAGCATGAAGGAAAGGCCTCATGACCTGAAAAAATCTTGATTCTGACATTTTCTGTCCTTCAGACCCTTACATTTACTCAGCAAACTTTTATTGAGTCTGTAGTGGCTCTCTCTGGGTAGAAGTCTCCTTCTGATATATGTTCTCAGCTGTGCATTCATTGCTGCAGTTTGGTGTCAGAATCAATATATGTGCGTAAGTGAGATTTGTGGGGATGTTGTCTTCTGGATTCAGAGCTCTGTGCTAGTATGAAGGGCCTTAGTGAGCAGCTTTTGAAACCCAGACCCTCCTATATCTGCGGGTTCATGTAATATGAAATATTACCTTATGTTAAAGCTGAACTAGATACTTCTATGTCAGGCTTGATCTCCAAGGTTTATAAAGCCATTCAGACTGGCAGCGAGATGAACAAGGCAATTGTATAGCTCCTTCCCCTACTCCAATCTGCAAAAGGAAAACATTGTGACTCATCAGCCAGAGAAGTTGTGTTTTCTTCATCAGGAAGCTTTGCAGATTCTCTGCTCCCAGATCTCGTTACACTCTTCCATCCCACCATTCTGGAAAAACTCCCACAGAAAGACAGGCAGATATTTTAATCAAGAAATGGTCCTTATTTCCATTAGCAACAGCTGTTTTCCTTTTAATTTAATTCTCCATTCTGGAATCTGTTTAAGAAAGTTGCCATTAATTATGTTTTTCATCAGTCAATGCTCAGAGATGGCTAATGGCCCACCACACCTAATTAGTCCTTCATGTATGATAATGTTTCAGCAAGTCTATTGTTAGTGTGTAGAGCTGATATCCGCTGCGTAGTGGAGTTGTGAGTGGGGCTGCACAAGCTCTCCTGGTGTGTGTCAGATAATGTTACAGCTGCGTTCCTCGGCTGCTGCCAACATGTGGCTAGCTGGGGCTGCAGTTACCGGGATGTGATAACAGATAGTGCCAGAAGTGGCTTCTAGTATCACTCCGAGCATTCTAGCAAATGGGTGAAGAATTCAAGCTGCTTTTGGAAGCTTTTTGAAGACAGGGAGTGCAGAGACTGGAATTACAGCTACTTTTATTTTTGTTTCAAATGATGCACTTGATAAGTGTTAGTGATGGCTAAATGCACTGTGCTAGGCTGCTCTTCTTTAGCTCCTTCTGTGCAGACTCCTTCTGGTCGTCCTTGCCCAGGTAATTCCCAGTTGACCCATCTGGGTCCTGAATGTGGCTACCTGTGATGCAAAGAGTGTTGCTCTCTTTAATGTCACTGTGGAGACACTGGCATGACTTAACGTCACTAACCTAATGATGCATCTGGGTTCAGGTGAGTTTTTGGCTAGGTACAGCAAAAAGCTTGATACAGCTGCCTAGAACCTATGGGTGCAAAAACCAAACCATCTTTGTTCACCAAGATGCGTGAGCAGGTTGACTGAATTCTTCACATACATTAAACATGGAGCTGGAGTTTCATCAGGCTCATTTAGGACTTTGCCTTCATTTTGAAGGTGTTTACAGCTACAAAGAATAGTCGTAGTTATTGGCAGGTAGCCTCAGGTAAGAAACATTTCAAATGCTCCAGTACACAGATAGCTTTGAAAATCTGTCACAATTATGCACTGAAATCAAATCAGTGTGTGCAAAGAGAGCTGGCTCTGTTCCCTTGCCCAGGCTGTCACCTGCAGAGTTCATGGCATTGTGGAAAATTGCATGCACAGAGCAGGGACATGTTTGGTGGCAGAAAAGTGGCAAATGACCAGCCCAGGATTTGTAGTCATCTATTGTATAAAACAATCAGTCACCTTCAGCCTTTCCTATGCCTGAAGGAGTCTGCTGCTCACGATCATTCTTTACTCACCTCATTTGCTTTTGCTGTGAGCTCTATGGGAGGCTGCAGGAAGGTAAAACTGATGGAGCAACATTTGCTGTATATAATAAGAACAATGTACTGCAGTGAAACCACTTCACTGCATTTGAATAACGAGAGATGCTCTAATATTCTACCTGATGCTGAAGGTACTTCTCTGTCCTGTAAAATCACATCAGACGTGTGCAGAGGTTCTTCAGCTGGCCAATTTCTGTGTAACCTCACTAAATTTAAAACCTTTCGACTGCAGGAGGAATGAATCTGCCATACTGCTAAACAGATAGAGGCTTTTTCACAGGGCATCTGCTTCCAAAGCGAATTAAATTTGCTTGGATTTTCATGGCCGTTTGAGCGATGAGAGCAGCACCACAAGGAATCATACAGGATTGGCTCAGAAACAGTTTAAAGGAGGATACAAGAGCATCCAAGGTGCTGTCATCTGAGAACAAGAAAATGCAGGTGACCCGTTAAAGAAAATGTCCTGTTCCCAAAGCCTCCAGCTCTCATGCTGCGAAGGTGTGTAACTGTGGACAAAACAGGTTTAGACACAGAATAACTCGGCATTTAGTACTACTCTAACTGAACACATATTTTGGACAGGGGAAGGAAGGGGAGTGTCCTACTGTTATTCATTCTTCAGTCACCTCTATGTTGGTTGTTTGATCACCTCAACTTTGAGATCTCATCTGAAATGTCTCAGCTGGAAAGCGCTGGATTTATGGAGCTCTTGCAACGGTGACACAAGAAATGTTCTATCAGGGTGTTATGGTCCTGCTGTCAAGTCCTTCACTGGAATCCCAGACTAATTCCAGTGCAGCTGATGGGTTACTGTCACGTAAGTGAAGGCAGTGTTCATCTCTTGGACGTCACCTTTTGGCCTCTTCTGTTGGCAAATGAACCTGATGCAATATTGCAAAAACACATCCTTTGAGCGAAAGTGATAAGAAAGACAAATGTTTGACTTTAGCCAGGGAATTTAAAACTCAGAGTCCTTTGAAGATTGCCGAGTTCTGCGCTGTGTTAGTCGTCCATATCTATCTAAGAAAACACTCATTTCATCACAGCTGATGACATAAATTCAGACTTGTGAGCAAATGGCTAGGTTGAGTTAAATCACCTCTCTATCTGCTAATGGCATTTTTGCCTTTGCTTGATGATGAAGGTTATCTTGCTGTTTGGAAATTATAACCTACGACTGTTAGACAGCATTATCTGCAGAATTGGGTGAGATAATTTGGATGAAAAATCCAGGGAATCTGAAGCTTATTGGCTTCCACTCACATGAAGCTGAAACACTTCAAAACTCCAGCCGCCTTCGCACACCATGTGCCTCCTGCTATAATGGTGGAGAAGGAATAGCAGCTGGCAGATGATGGATAGCAATGCCACAGCCCACTACAAGGTTAGGAGTGACATCACCGATAGAAAGGGGAGCAGCTTGAGCTGTTTATAAAACTGCAGTTGGGAAGTTTGCCCCAGACTGCATTAGCCTCTCTTCGCTGCCTACCCTGCTTTCCCCCACTCAAATTCCAGCCTCCTTCAAGGGAAACAAACATCTGCAGAGACGCAATGTTAATTGTTGTACTTAGTGCTGCTGTTTACATTTTTGGAGCAGGCAAGTCAAAGCATGTCAAGGCTATCCTGATGGCTAAAACAAGCCAGCAAATCTTGTTCCGGCTGAAATAACAAGAGGCTGGATTCTGATCTCGTCTACCATTGGCCCCAGAGGATGGAAATCAGCATCTGGAGAAATCAGAGGGTGCAAAAAAAGTAGCAGAGAGGCTTGTAAGAGGGTGAATGTGTTAGAGTCACCAGGGAAGTGTTACAAGGTTAATGCAGTGTTCCATTATCTGAAAACAGTTGGGGATTACGCTGCATTTGTAAGCTTAGAAAGGCCGGCTTCCCCGGGTTCTGCTCCCATCAAAATCCAGCCTAATGGCTTCTTATCAGGAATGATGAATCACTCTTGTGCCTACACTTTGGTCCCTAATTTCCACTTTTCTTGCATCTGCTTAAAGTCCTTTTTAATTTTAACATGTACAGCAGTCTCTGAGCCAAGCGTGGCCCTGGTGTTCATAGTCATTCTGGTAATTACTGCACTCGCCAGGTCCCTTTAGGATGCGGTTTCAATGGGGTGTGACTTTCACAATATTTTTTTTCTTGTTGTTGCTCGAGCCACTCCAGGAAGGAGCTGTTAAACACGAGTCTCAGCAGGATCCATCATGACTGAGGACAGAACAGAATGTAATGAAACAGGGAGAATACGTGTCTTGCTGAGCAGGATATGTTCTCTTAGTTATATGGTTGATAAAGCTTTGGCTGAGGCTCAAAAAGGTGTTCAGCTTTCATCTCGCTGTCTTCCTTCCTCCACTCCCCTAAATATTAATGGCTGCACTCATACCTCCCATATTCATGGCTACTTTAATTGTTATGGATTTTTTTTAATAAAGGATTTGACCTTTTGCCTTTGCAGTTACACAAACCTTTCTCTGTCTTCACGGTGATGCCCCCTTCATCACAGCTTGTCTTCAGCTTCCCTGCCCCGGCCGGTGTGGGGGAACACACACTAAATCACTGCAGGCACAAATACTGCGGTGGAGTTTTCCTGATGAAGAGGAGGAGGGACGGTGCCACACTGTGACCCTGATTGCACCAAGCTGTGTGCAGGCAGCCGGGTATTGGTGTCACTGGTGCCAGCTCGTTCGATGACTGGTGGGTTTGGCACCCTGGGCTTGCTGTTTGCAATCACGGTTGCTCTGTTACTCTCCTTTCGGCTTGGGTGAACACGACACGGCTGTGTGGGAAGCTGAGGTCGCATGGAAAGCGTGCAACAGCACTGGAAACTGAAGTCACATCTCCTGAGTCCCCACCTGGTCCATTAGCCACAAAACCATTTCCCCTCACTAATTGAACACAATGAGAACAGTATTTTTTTGTTGTTGTTGTTGGGTTTTTTTTTGGTTGTTTTTTTACATTATGTACGTGCTGGGAGAGCAGAGGCAGCTCTGTGAGAAAGTAGCACGGCAAAGGAAAGCTGGCAGGATTGTGAAGTGCCAGGAGACTGTGGGATGAAGGTTTCAGGAGGGTCGGGGTGTACCTGTTTAACCATGAGCATCTCTGTAAGTGCAGTTTAGCGCTGGGTTCCCAGATTACAAGGAAATGACAGAGCATCCAGGAGTGCAATGACTGTCTATTATGTATATCCATACCAGGAGGAGAGGGAGGATGTATATCTCCTTTGATGCTGACTGCTTCTTCCCAGCAACAATTGCTCCCTTCATGCGATCCCATGCAGCAGCTGGGAGTAAAGGAAGAGAAAAAACAGTCACATTGTTCTGCTTCGGTCATGTTGCTGTGCTATGTTTCTCTATTGGACAACCTCTGATCATCACATTTTTGGTGATGTTTGCTGTGTAAAATTATGATACTTGAATTAGGGCCTGTGTTTATGAAAGGAGACAAGAATGATTAATATTAATGTGAGCATGAAATAAAACTGTATTTTTAATCCTATGTCATTTAATTAATTCAGGCTAGTGACAAATAAGAGCATAGATGCCCAATTAGGTGCTGTTGTGCAGGCAACCAAAGGAAAGAAAAAAGTTCATCTGACGTAATGTGATTTGGATCAGATCCTTAAGAAGGAAGAGCCTTTCTGCTCCAAGTAGTTATTAATTTGCTTGCTATCAGAACAGGAATTTACTACAGTGTCTCTGGCCAGCCTGTCCTCTTGATCTGAAGAGACTTGGGTTCCTATCCTCTCCAGAAATGACTGTGCCTGTATACAATGCCGTTGTAAAAAGCTGTGAATGAAAAAATATTAGTTAACATAATTAATAGTTGGTAGCTGGGAAGGAGTGTGTTAGTGATGAAATATAATGTTTATTTTCCCTCTGAGTCAAGCATGTTTAGGGATATCCCCAATGTGCCCAGAGATGAACAGGCTGATGATCCGCTTCTGCAAGGGACCAGAGGGCAGAGGAAGTTTGCGAGCAGCCTCTGCTCCTGGTTCCACATCTGCACAGGTCAGAAAGGACTCGAATTATTTCCTTTCCCTGAGCCCATCTCACACCACCCATCTCCACCTGGGCAGCTGATAGGTTCCCCAAGCAATTCGAGAGGTAGGAGGGCACGGATGCTCTCGGATGCGGGGCAGATGCCAGTGAGGAGGGCGAGAGCTGGGCCACAGGCACTGGAAGTCATGGCTGCAGCACGCTGGCGAACGGCGAGGGCAGGGGCCCCACGGTGGGACGGCTGCAGCTGCTGCTCCAAGTGAAGTCCGCTGGCAGAACGCGGGTGTGTGGGCAGGCGAACCGCCTGGCAGGGTTCACACTGGCCCCGTGCGCTGAGATTAGTCCTTAAGCACTAACTTTATCCACAAGGTATTCAGGAAAATAAAAGGAAACCATACTTAGTTTGGGCTTTAACGGCTGGCTTTTTGCATCTCTCTTTCTTATTCTTGGTCATGAAAGCAGTCAGCCTGCCTAGCAATTCTGATCTGAATCTTTAACCTGGAAGGCTTTTTGTGCAGTGTAACATCTCCCAGACTAAGACCCAGTCCAGCATCATGCATCAGTGATCTTCATTTTCCAGGCTGGTAATTTTGGCTTACCAGAATGAAGAACAAAGGCACTGAATAAGTAAAAGGAACAGAGGGAAAAAAAAAATGGAATGGACACACTGGTTGAAACATCCCATTTCTTGAAAAACTGATTTTGAGGTATCTGTCAAAGCAATCCCGGTATTTCTTATGATTATTATATCACATGGCCTTGGCATGGTTTTCTGGTATTTCGCAAGGACCACCCAGAAGTGGGCCAGGTTTGGTTATTGGATTTACTAAACAGAACAAGAAACACAGAGCTCCTGCCTGCTGTTCAAAAATAATATCGCAAGGGAAGCAAACCACAGTGAGACCACAGGGACGTGAAGCCCATTTTCCACTTGCTGGGGGAACTGCCCTCGCTTGCTGCAGAATGCAGTCTCCATATGCTGGGAATGATTCCCAAAAGCACTCCATCCTTGCCGACTCCGCTTCCTTTCAGAAGCTGCATCCACTGGGATGTAGGGTAAGGAAGTGGCTCTGAACAGGATACTCTGGGGTGTTTTCTCTGTGCAGTGAGGTGGAGAGAACAGCCTGTAAGAGAAAACACCAAATGGTGTTGGACTAGAACAGAGAAAGCCTGTTTCTCCCTGTCAGTGTTTCTCAAATTATGGCTCCTGGACCACCCGATGGCTGGAGAGAGCTTTCTGGGGCACAGCACGCTGCAGAAAGGGCAGCTCCTGTGCCACAAGTAGCTCTGTACTCAATCTGCTGTTGGTCCCCTGCTCCCGTCCTGCCTCAGCTAGTGGGATGAGGAAGAGCAAGACTGTGTGCTGATGGAGAGAAAGGAGAGAATTTGAAATGAAACTGCATGCAGAAAATAGGGGAAGAAAAGGATAGGTGATCTGCAGTGACTGGGAATTTAGGAGAGCAATGGGAAGCCAGGCTTCTCTTTGTGATCTGCAGGAAGAAACATTATCGGAAAGATGCGCAGTGGGGAAGTAAATATGGCAGATGGTTTCACCAGAGATAACTCACCGTGCGGAGGCTCTGAGGGCATTTGGATCTGAAAAGAGAGAGGCATTGGCTGTATGTGAAGTTTTGGCTTGTAACCCAAGCTAAAAAGGAGATGAGGATTCCCTAAAAATAGTCTCCAAACAGTGGCTTAGCAGCTTGCACACAGGTAGATGTGCTGTGTTGGTGGAACGAGCCCTGAGGCACCTGGAGGGATCAGCGGGCAGGCCAGGGCTGCTGATCATGGGCACGAGGCTTCACCCAGCAGAGCATGTGCTCATCCTTTGTGGGTCATTTACATAAGACACCAGCTAAATTAAACCATGCATATACTAATAGAGGTGTGGTGCTGCTACACCTCTGCTGTATACAACGGCTCAGAGGCAGAAGCTAAAGCTATAACCAACAGGCCAGAGTATTTCAGATCTTGACTACTGTGGGCAGCTATCTCAGTGACTCTTGCCTACGCTAAGACATAAAATATTTCTCAACATCAGAAATCCCTGCGTATACTGTTGTTAGATGCTGGTATGGACAGGAAGGAAGAAGGCAACGAAGACCTATAGCTCTCCACACATTGACCAAGTGACTGTTCTTTTCATCTTCTCAGTAGTTAAAGGGTTAATGAGGAAAAACTCCCTCCTGTGACCTTTCACTTCCCTAATGTGTTTGTTGATTTCTTGTTCTCCTAGGCATGATTTTTGTTTGGGAATGAAATGTGCTTACTCACTGCTATGCATTTATTACAGAGACACCATGTTTGGGTACAGCCATCCATCAGGGAAATGTCACACTGTGTAAAACCCTGTACCCAGGGTGACAGCTGAGTTAGCGCTTGTGTTGCGGAGCAGCCCCCTTGCCAAGTTTCTGCAGCTGGATGGTTTTAAACAGAACTCATTTATGAATAGATCCACCAGCAAAAGAATCTGCAGCCGCGTGTCGCTCCTGTGGCAGCTGCCAGCTTCTGTGGGCCACTGGCCTCCTTGCAGGGGACACCGAGGCGAGCCGGTGGCCCGTGGCCAGGGAAGGGCCACCGAAGGGGTTGTGATCAAAAGCTGTTCTCACTGATCGGTTTTTGACTTCTTCTGAGAAATGACTCATTGCTCTCCGTTCTGCTAAATAGATTCAAAAGGTGCTGGTGCCAATTCTGCTGCTGGGCTCAAGGCTGAGGAATACATGGCACGAGGACTCGGCACTGCCATTCCCTTCCTGGATGGAGCTCAGTTTGAGGAGCACTCTTCGGTACAGAGCAGTGATAGCACACTTACTTAGGCATATTCATTTCTCGGCATGTTATTTGCAACTTGTGCCTTTATTCCGCTATACACACATCTATTTTTTTTTATAATGATTTGGAGTTTTCATGGCAACAGCTGTGAAAGCCAATGGCAGTCATACAAGTCATACTTCAAGCAACACTTTGCAAAATACACAGCAATCTATTTTAGTGCACCACATCATTAATTGGAAGAGACAGACTGGGCAGGTTTGGAAAATATGATCTCTAGGGTTCAATTTTTAAAAAGGATTCTGAAATGGCCATTGAAATTCTGTGCATTTTCTACCCATAGAAAAAAATACAGCTAGAAAAATTAGGCCATATATTGATTAATCTCAGAATTGAAATAAATTATTTGTATTAGTTACCAGTGGGTTCTGTTTGTGACAGTTCTGGCTATAGGCTTATTAAATTAATGTGGTAATAATGGGAGAAGCAGACAGAGGGATTAATGCCGTAGGAATACTCAAAATACTTTCTAAATTTATCCCCATAATTTTGTGCTTACAGTAATAAGGGATTTTGATTTTCATCCATCTAATTTATAAGACACAGGCATTGTGCATGATAGCAATCATTTACTTAACTCAGGTGTTGAGACATTAACACTTCAGTACACCAGTACGTCACCACTCCGTTTCAGCAATGACTAGTTATGGTCACACTGGTGACAATATGTTGGACTCACACATCCAAAGGCTAGGTTCATGTCTGTTTAAAACCTGTGCTTTTATAAATAAGAGTTAATCCTACTGTTATGAATTTAGAAGCTTAGATTTCTCCAATTATGCTTTTTATCTTTTTTTTTTTTTTCTTGTAAAATTTTTTAACTGAAGGTTTTCCGCCTACGGTTGTTTCACTTGAAATTTTTGGTGGGAGATTTCTAAAGGTAACACAATGTCAATGTTGCCTCTGTTTCATGTGAAAATATAATTAGTACAAAGATCCAATCATGCCTGGAAATTTCTAGTATCTTTTTTACTAATTAAAATAGAACATTTTCCTGAAATTGTCTTCGATCCAACTCCCATTTTTGCTTTGGAAATGCTTTCAGTGCAAAGATTCTAAGCAGCCTGATTTATTTTTGAAGCAGCAATGATCATTGCAGTAGGGTGTAATTATCTTTAGTTCCAAGATCACAGTGTGTTCACATCTCAATCTGAGTTGGGATCTAGATCTCTTTTTTATGCCTTAGGCTATAATTTGTGGGGCTTCTTTAACAAAAGAATTTCTTTTGTAAGATACACGCACACAAAAGCAGCACCATGTTTCCCCTCACTATGTGGGCGTATACAACCTTAGAAAAAACACGTAGCGATTCCCTTTAGTGGGGAGGGAGAAGGAAGAGGTTATCAGATTTTGATATGTGGGAAACAGCATCAGGTGAGCATCACTGCTGGGTCTGCACACGTGTGTTTATATGCACATCTCACTTGCATCTGCAAAACAACTGAGGCTGTATATAAGTGGAAAATATGCAGAAATAATTGCAGAAATGGTCCAGTTGTGCAGCCACTCTTTGCAAAAAAAAATAGTATCTCTGTAGGAGCATTCTCTCCTGTTTAGCTTTAACTTGAATCCCTAAAATAGATGGCTCATCTTGCCAGACTCCCACAGAGGGAGACTGGTGCTCCTCAGAGGGTGAGTCACCAGGACAGAGCAGTCCCTGGCTGCTGGATCCACAGCATCAACATGAGGCTCCTGCAGTATGAAAAATCCCCATCAATTCTGTATAGCCCCTGAAGAGTGGAAATGACCCTTTTCTCATGTCATTTCAACTGGCAAACCCATAACGGTCCCAGTGAAAACTGCTTATTTGAAGGCAATTGAGACTGGGACTCCTGGGTCTTTATGAAGACTCCAGATTTCTCTGAACTATTAGATATGTATGTGCTGCCATAGTTCAGCTAACAGACTGAAACATGAAAACCTTTATTTCTGGGTTCCTAAATTTTATTATAGTACTTTCATAGTAAAACTTACTTTTCTGAGTAAATAACTTAAGCATGGCTAATGCGCCTTTTCATCAGCACCATTATCATGCTGATGGATGATGAAAGCAACTGTGTTCTTGAATTGTTAAGTTTTGGAAAAAAAGGAAGCAAGTTTTAGATGTATGCTGTATTTTCATGTTAAGTTGGTACAATCAAGATTTCATAGCCTCAAAGCTTACCATCCTCTAGCAGGCAAAGTGATTTCATTTCTGCTGAAATCTTAAATCATTATCTGTTTATTCAAAAACGTCAGATGACAGAAGCAGCAAGAAGTAAATGGGAGTATGCTGGATGCTATCAGTTTTGACTGAGAATGTGCAATAAATCTGTTTTTAGCAAGAAGAAAATTGTACTGTCAGTGAAATAGCATTATCCTGCCTCTTCCAATATGTTTTCACTTGATGGATCAGGGAAGAAAACACCAGTATTAGTGCACAACATATTTCCACTCATAGTGAAAGTGACTTTATGTCAGAAACACGTGCTAAAAATGTCTTTTGCATTC
>NW_010114188.1:22874-55292 GCF_000699245.1 Pterocles gutturalis
ATTCCTGCTAATTTCTCAGATCCAACACTGGGCATATGCTCCTTATCTAATCTTGATTGCTGCCTTAAACCAATGCATGCTATTCTAGTTTGTATAATTTCAGACATGGTTTCTATTTTCTTTGCACTTCACCAAGGTAGCATATAACTGCTTGGAAAATGTTAACATCTGCAAAGGAAAAAAAAAAAAAAAAAAGGAAAGGAATTAATCAAAGCCTTGAGATTTATAGGCTAAATCGTTGGACTTTGGTCCAGGTAGTATGTTTCTCTCTCTGCTGAGGCAGCAGAAAGCAGCCAAGGTGCTGCCCCTGCAGAGCAATCGAGGATTGTCTGGCACAGGAGCCGTGGGGCAGAGCAGAGATGCTCTGGCTGGCTCTCTGCCGCCTGTCCCCAGTCCCTGCCGCCACTCCTGGGTGACAGCACACAGTGCTTAGCCAGCTCCTCTGCAGGGCCAGCAGCTGGTTGCAGCTGGGGTGGGCTGCAGCAGCCCCAAAGCCATCCTGAAGTGTGCTGGAAACCCGTTCAGCCCAGCTCGTGCTTAGCTTCAGGGAAACAGAAGCGGAGTTTACAGCATGAACCCGGTGCAGCGGAGAGTGAGCCAGGCTTCGTGATGGTGGCTCTTCTGTACCTGCAAGTTTTGATGAATTGAATCTGCCACTTCCCACTTTGGCTTGCTAGGAACATCCTTTTGATGGAAAAAAAATGGGTAACCATGGATCCCCAGGGCAGAATTACTGACCTGCTGAGGTTAAAGGAATCCCAGGGGTGAAAGCAGCTGTGCTGGGAGAGGCTGGGATGCCGGGGCTCATTTATCTTCAGGCATCCTTGTAGCTCTGCAGCCAGGCTTTACCATTGATGCAATGCCAGCAGAGAAGTATGAGCCTTGCCTGTGATGTTGTCACCTGTCCTGACATATCTAAGAAGAGGATAATTAAAAGCTCGAATCGCCCGTGCCTGAAAGAAATGTGGTGCTGATGTGTGTGTGTGCTCCTCTTAAATGTTCCCCAAAGGCTTGCAGCGCTCCCTGACACAGCAGCACTGTGGGAACCTCTTCACTGCTCATGGGCAGCTGGGAGGATTTACCTCTGGTGTAAACAATCAGTAAAGAAAGGATAAAACTCCCTAATGGAGAAGGAGGCCTCAGGAAAAGCCAGAACTTGAACAAATCTAAACTTGGGGTTGAGGTGAGCAAGGAGGAGGGGATGGAGCTATCTTCATTTGAACTTTTTTCTAAATTTCAATGGTCACATTTTCAAAAGCTACCCCTCATTTTTATTTTCTTACATTTTTGGGTATGAGTATAGCTGCACGCAGAGCAGGAACATCACGTATGCAGATGCCTGAGCTATGTCTTGTGAGGTAAAAAGGAGACTCTGATGAGGCTGATCTGAAACCCTGAAGGCATGGACTTCACCGAGTGCGTGGTGGAAGGGTCACTTGGGGAGAAGGTGGCAACGCTCGCGTAAACCTGGTGGCACAGAAAGAAGTGGGAAAACCTTTGAGATCTTCAAGAGCTAAAATCAAAATTGCCTTTTGATGATGCCCATGGTTTAGTCATCAAAATCTTGGGTCTTTCTAGACAGGACTGGGAGGATGAATTGCTTTGCCATGTACAGAAATTCAGTTGTGCTCTGATGTGTTACTGGGAGACACTTCACAGTTATTCTGCCATTGACTGTTACTATTATTTGAATTATTATTGTTGTTGTTGTTATGTATTTTGGAGGAATAACAAGAAATTAAGGTTTGAAAGGGAAAAGTCAAAGTTCTTGGAAATGTTTTACTATTCACAGATTACCTGCGTATTTGTGGTTTCACAAGTACCGCTGGTACTTTAATGGTCGTGCTGTTATAGTCTGCTAGAAACATACATTCAGACTGGATACCCATTACTGGAAATGATAGTGGGTGTCTGGAATGGAAACTGTATATTCTTCTGAAAGTTTCAGTTGTCACTATATGTTACTTGCAGCATTAATATTGCAAATTGGAATACAGTGTAGAAACATAAAGGGATTTACTACTACAGAACGGGATGTGTTATGTGATGTAGTGCTGTGATATTAGACAACCTGACATTTCATGAATAAACCAAAAGATCTTACAGCACTCCTTATAAAGGGAAAAAAGTGCTTCAAGCCAGTCGCATTTACAGGGTGACTCTCTGAGGACTATTTCAAATGCTAGAAATATAATGATAGCTCTTAAAACTCTAATTATATACTGACTAAAATTAATAAAATCTGCAGGAGCAAAGATAGGAATTAATTAAATCAGCTCAGTGCAGATATACCGATGAACAACAGGATTTATGTTAACATTTAAAAATCATCATAAAACACCATCTAAAGGCACTCAAAACCTTGCTAATGGAACTTGAATGAAAAATGGTGCCACAAACTAATAAAGATACTTCTCCTCCTTAGATTAAACATAGTCTACCAGTCCAAACGTTTACTCGGCACACTGCAGAGAGGGGGGGAAGCAGTAAATGGCTGCTCTTGATTTTTCAGGACTGCTGTTTCACCTGCAGTGTGACTGAGCAACCCCAGGGGTGGTGGCCGCTCAGCCAGAGGTGAGGCACGGCCAGCAGAGCCTCTCTTGGCCACTCCTCTCCTTCATCGTGTCCCAGCCAAGCCTTTTGCCTGCACAGTGTTTGGGAACCCCTTCTGTCAACTGCTCCCTTCCTTTGTGCTGCTGGAGGACAGAACCTGGCCAGAGCAGACACCATGACCCTATACATCTAGATAGAGGTGGTCTCTGTGGCTACCTCAAAATTTAACTGGCTAGTCTGGGGCTGTCCTGAAATCTGGGATATCTCCTAAATCCCAGAACCTTGCATTCATTATTGTCCTTGTACGCAGGTTGGATTCAGCCTGAAATGCCTAGAAACCCCATCTGTGCTGGTCGGCGGTTAGCGCTGTGGCCTTCTAGGAAAGATTTCAAGAGGTCTTCTCTGGCTGATGTTGATGACACGGCATGAGGACATGGGCAGAGAGGGCAGAGCGAAGCTGCAGAACTGGGCAAGGAGCTCAGGGCCCCGCGTACGCTGTGGGTGTGCTGAACAGTGCAGAGAGCACATCAAAGTCTCCCCTCCTCGAACTGCCAGATGGCTCACCCCAGAGCTGACTCAGGTTGCTACAGCAGCAAAGAAGCGCAGGTGAACAGCAGAGCTGGCTTTGAGCCCAGCCCGGGGTTTATTTTTACATAGATGCAACCACTGTCCTTCTTTGCCACTTCCCATACAGTACTGTGCAAGTGCAAGGCATTATTCCTGCCATTATTTTATTACCAGAGAATCACGGTTCTTCGCTGAGGGAATATTCTCATGACTAAGCTCAGGCTCAAGAGTATTTTGGCCTCCAAAACTTTCACTAGTGTTGACATGAAATAATTTCCCCCTTATTAATCTTTGGACTTTGTGATTCTGCAATTGCACATGGAAAATATTAAAATGTGGTAGCCTGCCTGTGCTTTATATTATTTATTTCTTGTTTAGAAAAGTACTTCTCCACATTTCTCTGAAGCCATCTGTTCAGTCCTGGACTCGGAATTTGCACATTAAGATTTGTACATGCTGTCTGGTGACACACAAGCCTCAGCATGCACAACTGTTAGCTCATTGTTGATATTTGATTGCTACTATTATTATTACTAGAAAATTACTTTCATTATTAATAAGCAGTATCATAAACATGATCAATTTTCAGCATTACCAGCATCTGAACCCTAATATCACGATAATGCTGTTAATGTATAACTTTCCCTCTTGAGCCTTTCTTTACTAATTAGCTGAAGTCTTACCACGCTGAAAACATTTGGCATTCCCACAGATAGCATGTCCGATGTGGGCTCTATCCTTCACGTGTCATCCTCCACCCAACTCCCCGGGCTATGCTGAGGAGGCTGTATGCTAGGACACATGTACCAGTCATGCACACCCACTTGCTTGTGCTTAATTAGGAGCTGATGTAGGTTCATTTACAAAGACAAACTGCATTGTGTTTTAGCATCCCTGCTTTTATTATCAGCTCATAATCCACGGTACTTCGGTTCACTGCACTTAATTGTTTTGAGAACATTTGTTGGGACCTGCAAATACTTCTCATGCTTACACCATACGCCTAAGTAACCCCATGGCAACAAGTGTTATCCTTCCCAGCAGTAAATCCTATGAGTATTGGCACTAGTAATATGATTAATATGATCAGTGGCACATGTTTGCAAAACTGGGATTTCTCCAGTCTCCTCCGCTATTAGCGAGTGGTGGGGAGGGAGTGTGTTGAGAGTGACTAAAGCAGCAATAGCAGAGCTGGAGGAGCCCTCAGGCTTTGGCATCAGAAAAATCTGTATGGCCTCGAGTTCCACTTTGGAAGCTTACTACACACTGAAACATAATTAATGGGACATCTACTAATTTTTGATCTGGAGGTTCATTTTAATCTCGTTCAGCATTTTAAAAAGTTGAGGCTATGAACATTTGATGTTGCAGAATGGTGCCAAAAATGTAAGACTGGAGCATTCCTACTCCTGATTTGTTTTGACAGACATTTCATTTTCTGAAGCTGCAGTTAGAGCAATAAAAACAAAATTCACCACAGAAAAACAAACACCATCTCCCCTTCCAGCAAAACTGATATATTTTTCAAATGCTGGAAAATTGTACAGCCAGAGCCCATTGAATTTCCACAGGAGGTAAAGCTCATTAGCAAACACATGAAAGACAGCGAGCAGATTATTGCAAAAAAGGTATTTGTACAGTTACTTCAGTAACACTTTATTTAAAGTTTCTGGTTGCTGGCACTTAGACAGTATGTGTGACCTCGGTTAGGGAATGGTTATTGCTGAAAAACAGACACTCTAAGAACCCTTACAGCCAGGGAGAGAGCTGGAGGGATGGAGTTCAGTCAAAAGGAGGAAAAAGTGACATTTCTCTTTTTATTCCACCAACAGCTCATCTATTTAAGGAGGTATATGGAAGAGGAAAAGCATCCCTGAGTGGGAAAAGGAGGGATTGAATGGAGCATGCCCAGGACTGTGTGCTGCTAATGGGGAGGATCTCCGATTTGCCCCCAATCAAAGGGGATTTGTGCTAAGCCGAAGGATGCCAGGCGCTGTGTGCCTAAGGAGCACAGAGGAGCTTTCTGTTAGAGCTTCCTGCCCTTTGTTTAAGAAAATACATTAACTGGAGGAAGAGAGTTCTTGCTACAACCCTGATTACTATTTCCTTTAATTCCATCAAAATGACTTTGTCCCAACCCAGCCTCCCCAGCCAGACGCTCTCCCCAGCCTGCGGAGTGTTCGAAACCCCTTCATCTTTGCTGCTGTTAATGTTTTGCAGATTTCAGCAGGGCTCTTGGGCTGTGTGTATGAAAGTACACTTTAAGCAGTGACAAATAAAAAGCACATGCTTATGAAAGCTATGTTACGCAACTCCGTCCTGCTTTAATGTCATCTGCTCCTAAAACAACAAACCTGTGGGGACTTGTGCCGGTGTGTGTGTCTTGGAGACAGAAGGTAGGTCTGAGGTTACGGTGATGCACGAGGACAAGGTGGTGTATAGATTTGGGTCCTCATTGAGTATGTCAGGACCACTGTGAGCTCGAGGACACACGGGGGCTTGATCATCATCTGGTTAATAGACACATGTACCGTTCATACATGTCAGGCTCTAGGCAGGACAGTCCCTGGCTTGTCCAGACACATAGCAATGCCCTCATCATGAAAAATGGAGCAGAAATATGGGATGCTGGGCTGGGGTGGCAGGGGGTGCTTGCTTGATTTACTTGCTAACACCATAACAAAACCTACGTGCTTGAACTCTGGACTCAGAAATGCAAGCCCTTAAGGTTGTCCCTTAATTAATATTTCCTTCTACAGTGAGCTTTATGCCTTTGGATGGTGGATCTTGCCAGGATCCCTCCCAGGACAGGGTGGGCAACAGAGATCATCCCTGTGGTGGTGGATCCTCCTCTGCTTTGGCTCCTGGGGTCAGAGAGAGCTGCTGGGGGGGCGCGTGGCTCTGCAAAAGCAGCAAAGAGCCTGTACACCTTCCTCCTCGCTTCTGCTCCTTCCCCCAAGCTCTCTCAGTCACTGCCTAGCAGTCCTTGAATATTTTCAGTCTAACTTTGTTTCACTTAGAGTCTGAGGCAGGCTTCACAAGCCAAACTTGTAATCTTTTTGATTTGAGTCCCTGCGTGCTCAGCAGCACACAGCACATCATTGGTATGCAGCACTGGTAGCGTTTGACGGAGACAAATGTTCTCTATATGAACTCAGAGGCTGTGTCTTATTTAATTTTGTCATTTTCAATTAAACTTTGCCTGTCTTTCCATCACCGTTTTGAGTCCTGTTAATGCTAATATTTAATATATATGCACTTCAAAGTTGTACTTATTTCAGCTACATATTTCACACATTCTTTTAAAGATAAAAATGTTTGATTTTAGCTTCTTGATTTCTTCTGTAACATTTGTTGCCACAGAAATGTTGATGGTTCAGTTCAATTAGCATCATATCAGTATTTTCATATATTTAGAATAGGAAGGGAGAAGGACAGAAAAACAGCCAGTGAAGGCACTGAACACTGCTACATGTAAAACTAATAGAAGGAAAGTGAAATAACATGGGATATTATCACAATTTTTTTCAAAAATGCTTTCTGAAGTTATCTGTATATTTTAAGTTTCCCACAGTGATACACTTCAAGTTTTTAAAACAACACAAACATTTGCCTTGGCTAACAGCCTAGTGTAAAGAACAAAAATTATCAACACAACTAAAGCGCTTAAAAAGACAAGGTACTGTCCCCCAGGAGAAGCAGAGAATGTAAAAGTAATCTGTACAGGCGCAATCCTATCCACGTGTGGCCAGCAAAAACAAACTGGTTGAGTCATCTATCTCTTTTAAATGGAGAGATTTCCTTCTTTACCTGTCCATCATCTCTCTAGGACGCTCATGTACCATCTGACTGGACTACCTTAGGTACAATTAATGTTTGTTCTGTGTCTTGTAGGTGCTTTTTCAGTAATGACATGACATTTATTTATTGCTCTTCTTTAAGAATTAATAAAAAAGCCAGAGGGGCTATGGATCTCATGATCCACTGGCAGAAAGTGGGGCAGGTTATCTGAATTGTACAACCCCCAAAAGGTCATTTTTTAATGGTTTGGGGCCTACTGCATTCACACAGGTCATTGAAATCCTTTTTTTTTTTTTTTTTTTTTTTGGTCTGTTATTTGTTTTTCAGCCTTTTAGTGAAAAGCAGCAATAAAGTTCAAACCTCTGTCACAGTGAATTCTTTGGCAGCTTTTTAAAGCTGCCCGGAAACCATTGTGAAAGCTTCCATAATCAGATAATGACTGATATACAGTGCGTGCCGATAGAAGTGTTTGAAAATAAAATGCAGGGTGCTATAAAATGGGTTTACTAGATAGTAAATAACAGTTCAAATATGCAAGGGAATCGCATTCCAGTCCTGCTTTCTCTCTGCCGCCTTCCTTCCCTCCACGATCTGCTCTACTTGTGGGAAGTCCAGCACAAACTCAGTTAGAACTTTGGTTGCACCGCTTCATGAGACATAATTTAGGTGTCTCTGTGGGCTGGCCGGTCTGCCTGCGTGGCTTTCACAGCCCATGGGAAGAGACAGACCCTCTGAAGCCTGCCGTACAGCAGCAGCCTCTCTCGGGGTCCCCATCACCCTCAGCAGGAGGTTTTTCACTGGAAAACCCCCAAATCCAGCAGCTGCCCCATCCCGAGTAGGAGGGGAGGCTGTCCCACCCCTCACAGCGTGATGCTGTTGCCCTCCTCTGTGCTCTTACAGCCTAGAACACCGACAGAGGAGGGAGGATGAGAGGGCTGCCACTATAGCGTACGTCCCCGTTTGGTGACGGGGGGCTCTGAGCACTCCCAGCCACCAGCTGTCTCTCCATCCGTTGGTTGTCTCTTCCCCGATATTACAGCCCCAAGTTCTCCAAGGGCTGCATTTGTGCTCTATGTTTGCTCCAGGCCAAGCAGAATACACCCAGACTCTAACTGAATTTGTGTGTGCTGCCTCATTTTGCAGTTTCCAGGTAAGCCTGGAAGGAACCAGTTCCATGAAGAGGATTTAACAGAGGCCAGGGGAGGGAGGGGACACAGAAAAGCGCCGTGGCCCAGCCTTGGCACCGGGTGCTGGGGGAACCTGGTGTGTGGGTGCCCAACCCTCTTGATCCTGCAGAACCTCACCAGCAGTTGGCTCTGATAAATATGAAGTGATCTGAGAGAGCTTAGCCCCAGTGAAAGATGAGCACATGGAGTTACTGTCAAAGGTCTCAAGAGGTTTTTTGCTGCCAAAAAGAAAAAAAAGTCCAATATATGCAATGCAAAAGCAATGTCTGATCAAAATGAAGCTGTGAGAGTGATCCTGCTAATGAAAAGGATTTGTTTGCATGGAGTTACAGATGAGTGAATGACCAGTTAGGGGAAAATATTATTTGCCTGGGAAAGCTTAACATTTGAATAAGGAAAAAACACTGCTGCTTATCTGGAGCAGATCACTGCGCCCTATTGAAAACACTGCTACGATTTTTTCTCTCCCTCTCTCTGAAGTGGTTCTTTTTCACATCAGGAGAAAGGGAAACAAATGTGTAATTGTCTCACACATGATCTCTAATCTCAGCTTCAACACAAATACATAGTAGTCCTTAAGAGAGGAAGAGAAAAATGTGATTGTTTGCAATGAATGTTTGGTTGCCTTTGAACACAGAGAGTATGGCATACTGTTTGCATCTTGGGCAAAGGATTCTTGTGACTTCTAACTTGTTGATAAAACTGACTTTAAATGTTTTCTAACCAGCAATGAAAACTTATTGGGTCATCTTAGAGACCAGAGCAAAAGAAAGAAAGAACAAATTCTTTGTGATTTTTGCATGGAGAAGCAGCAATGACTGTTAAGTGCTGGCACAGGTATTAGTTCACCAAGGTACACATGCTCATTCTGACTACACCCCATGGAAAATCAATTGAAGTTAATGAGAATACTCTGAGCTTTAAAATAGAAATGTGCTTAACTACCTTCCTGGGGCATTAAATGGCTGCCCCAATGCTGGCTGAGTTTTAGTATAGCTGAAGTTGTCCTACTTGATGCATTTTGCCCTCTCAGTGTGAAATCACATGTGGTTTGCAAGAGAATTTTGTGAGCGCCTCTGGATGCAAAATCCAGCTTGTAGATGTGTGGATGAAAGGCTCTGTATAAATGTCAGCCTTTATTATTGTTACGAATTTCCGGCTTCTGTTATTAAGACATTTTATATGGATCTTTGCGTGTCTCTCCGTCTGTAAGTTTGTATTAAATGCCTGCCACAAATCTCGCTGGCATCCCATGGTGGGGATTGCTTAAACTTGGTGCTCTTCTAACCTTTCCTTCTGTTCAGGGAATAAACCTTCTTTTAAAAAATGACCTCATAAAAATGGAGTAAACTCTGAGCTCTTTGTTTTTCTCAGGTCTAACCTCCAGGAAGACTATAAATTCATTTATTCTATAAAACACAGAGAAGTAAATCTTCAGCATAATGTGTGGGGAATTAGCCACTTAACTCCCATTAACATTAATGGGAACTGAATATTTATTTACCCCACAGCACATAAATCTTTGCCTTGTAACTTCTACAGTTTCTAACTAAAATGTTTCCATTGTTCTAAGGATCATGGTTATCCTGCTGGAGTGTTTACTGGAGTGTCAGCCTATGGGAGATATATTGGATGTTTCAGTCCTTTCCCTTCAAGTAAGCTCTAAAATGCATTGGGGCTCTGTAATGTGAACTTTCCGAAACCTCTGTGTGATAAGCTCAGACGATTCAAACCTTCTCTGCTTGGTCCTGGTCCCATCAATGCAATCATTTGACAGTGAATAAACTGTTGTGACTGATAGACTTTTGGTCTGTGCCTGGGGTGATGGATGGATGGGACTGAGGCTGTCGATGCTCTGCCGTGAGTCTCCAACTCTTCCAGAATCTGTATTTCTTCCTTTCTTCCTTCAAACCTGTGTTCTCATCGTAAGAGTATTACACTCTCCGCTCTTTCTTCTCTGCTTAAAGTCAAGATCAGGCAAATCAATCAAGCCCTGATATAACCCTGCTTTAATGAGATCTTTTCTCTCCCATGGAGGGAGGTGAAAGGGCCATAGCTCAGCCAGAATTATTGGAGGCTTCGCAGTTGTTACGTGTATTTACCTGGAAGGCAATGAGATGCTCTCAGGATCCATTGAGCTAATGGTCCCTAACAAAGATATGAGTATGAAAATGGCCAGCCGCTGGCTGAAGTTCATGCTTGGTTATACTCAATGGCAAAACTTCCCATGACTTCAGTACCCCAGGTTTAACTAGTGCATGAAACTACTTTTCCCTAAAGCATTCTGTAGAAAGCAATTGCTCTTCTGTGTGGTTTATTTGAACTGCTCTGAGGAAGTTAATAAATCCTCCAAATTTCTGGTTAAAAATAAATAAGTAACAATGGAAGCAGAAAGGCTCCATCTTGCCTTCTATCGATTTATGAAGTATTCTAGAAATAAAGCCTTCCTCTGCACCTAAGTGCATTGGGAAAAAAGCACTGGGCTTAAACTGCAGCTAAAGAGTTTTAGACAAGAGATCAGAAAAAACCTCCCAGGGGTGAGGGTTGAGAAGCACAGCTGCAGACTGCGCACGCTGCTGTCTCCAGAGCAGGCTAGGTAAATCGTGAGGAAGGACCGAGGTGATCTAGTCCAGGCTGGACAGCTGAAGAGGAAGAGATGGGTTGTTACTTTAGACACTCCCAGCTCTGTCACTCTGCTGGAGCAACAGGACATCCAGCGTTTCTCAAGGTTGTTGGCTTGAGTCTGTTTAGTTCTGTCAGACTTTTCAACGAACGAAGAACATTTTATCCAATGCTGTCCTTTAAACAACCAAAAATCTGAGTGTGGGGAAGAAATCACTGTGGAAAGTGGTGTTAGGAGAGCAGAAACCTTGGGCTGTGACTCATCATGAGAGTCCTAGTAAACGATAAAACCATAGCAAAAAACCTCATGGAAACCCAATCCCCCCATACATGTTTCCTATGCAAAGAGCTCACCTCATCTTCTGAGGTGACATTCTGTGTCGCTGTGATCTTGGGGAGTCACACCTCGTGCCATGTAATGGAGAACCTGCCTTCCTTCCCTGTTC
Organism: Pterocles gutturalis; assembly: GCF_000699245.1. Lineage (NCBI taxonomy): Eukaryota > Metazoa > Chordata > Aves > Pterocliformes > Pteroclidae > Pterocles > Pterocles gutturalis. The sequence continues at coordinate 34,051 of NW_010114188.1, forward strand.
TCGACATTTTCGAGGGAGCTGAGCACACACAGGCATTGCACACACCAGCAGCACAGGAGCTCTCCTCTTATGGCAGTTTTACAGACAGCCCTTAACTGAGCTAAGTGTCCGAGGTGCACACAACGCCTTTTTTAATAGCATACTGAACCTATGGCTTTTATTATCCTGACCAGCTTGCTCGCTGCACCTGTCAGGTTCCTCCCGAGACTGAAACGAGAGCGGTCTCTGCGTCGGTTTTCACAGCTCCAAAGCAGAGACAGGGATTTGTCAGGAAACCGTTAAGCAATGCTACACCATTTGTTGTGGATCCATTTTCTTTCCTGAAGCCAAAGTATTTATTTTCAAGGTTCAGGGAACAGGATTCTGGTGTTAGTTATGCCAATATAAATGCACAGGACGCCTCCAGGCAATTAGTAGAAGGACTTCTGGTTCACACGCTTTGCTGCAGACTGATGCACACACAAGAACCACATCCAGGGCTTTCGAGCCACAGAGACTGGATGCATGGGTAGGCTCAGGGATGTGAGACCTATGCCATATTAAAACATCAAATTGTTGCTGTTATTAGGTATCTAAAGCACCATAATAATAAACAAAGGGCAAACAGGCAATCCATGCACAATGTGCTAACAGCATGTTAAGCACAGACCCAGGAGACAGCTCGGATTTCAGGTTTAGCTCCTGTGAAACATATTTACTCAGGAAACTTTTACTCAGATATGTTGTTTTGTCTTCTTAAATGTGGCACTATTCATCGAAATCTTTAAAAATTTCAAACTAATGCTAACTGTGAACACATACCATTAATATATGCCTCATTGTACCTCACATTTGGTGTGCTCCTTCCTGATTGATCCATTAGCTAACTCTGTACTGATACCAGTTACTGAAATGCAAATATCTCAAACAGAAGTTGCTTAATAATGTTCAGCACCTTCCCTCAAGAAAGAAGGTTAGGAAATGACTAAAGGGAAAATCAGAGCAAAAAACAAATAAGAAATTGCAGTTACCCAATCTTAAGTGTTTCCTACAGAAAAGAACATGGTGTCCTCAACCATTAAAAGAAGATATTTCCATGTATTTTTTTGCCTGTCACCCCCAGCACACTAACCCTGGTCACAAAGGCTCCATCACAGACAACTCTTCCAGTTGCAATGGGTCACGCTCCATTTGCTCTTCACTTGGAAAGAATGATAGTCCACCTGGGCTGAACCAGAGCATCCCTCCGGAGCAGCTGGCTTGCATGGACACACTGCTCTAGCCTGAGCTGGCTTATACACACTGATGAAGCCCTCGCTGGCGGTGGCATGGCCACATCAGTTACACAGTCATGTAGGAGTATGGTTACGCTATTGGGCAACATCACTGAAGTAGTCAGAATGATCTATGTTCAACCAGTGGAGAAACAAATGCAGGTATCAGATATAACCATATTTCTCTCTTTCTTTTTTTTTTTTTTTTTTTTCCCCTAAAGTGCTGGAGGGGTTTCCAGCAATAGATAAAATCATCTTTTACAAAACTGAAATGCAACATTTGTTCTGAAGCTTGTTAGGTCCTGAAATCTGTAGGTGGGGTTGGGAAAATGACATTCTCAGCTCTTCGCCAGCAGCGAAGCTATTACAGCCTTTATAAATGTTATCCAGTTCAGTGCTGCTGCTCGTGCCATATTCCTAACAGCAAATGCAAGCATCATCAGGATCCAACAGGCTCCCAAGGATAAGCCAGCATTTCAACTAAAAATAAACATAATTAAAACATAAAAAGAAAAATGTCTGTAAGATTATCATCCTTGCAGCTAGTTGGAATGTACTTGGGAAATATTTTTGTAGTTAGTTGCAAATAAAATACGTTTTACATGGAGACAATGTTGCCAAAATAACACAAAATAGATTTATTAAATAAAAAATGAAAATAACTTTTTCAGGTGGTTAGACAAGTTGCTTATAAATATTCTCTCCTCCTGTTAGAATTAACTAGCTGGTGTCTGGCCTAAGGTTATGTTTTGTAACCTGTCAGACAGCGACTGGTAAGGGTGGATAGCAAATGTCAGATGAGTGTTCCAAGGGATTGACCCATTTTCAGTTTGTTAACCCTTCATTCTTATGATACATTCTGGACTTTTATCACAATTCATCCCCTTCTAAAATTTTTATTGCTGGGATACTCATGAACTTGTTCAGATTAACTATCAGATATTTTGAATATACTGTCTAAATCATATTGGATTGTTCCTGTACGTGTCTGGCTAAGTGAAACTTTTCAAACAGGAGAGTAATGAGCATCACACACAGAATAGTAAATCACCTCCCCCAGTTCCTTAAATAACTGATCTTGAAGAATCAGAAGTATGAGTTTACAATCTTTCTGAAAACTGAAGAAGTTTTCATTACTATATCAGCTATCATTGTCTGAATACTGATAAATGGATATATTTGTACAACACCCACAAATAACTTCAAAAGAAAATGAGTCAGTAATGTGCTCAAAGTCTGAAGGATAGAGCCTCTGCCACCAGCTTCTAATCCTGTTAAAGATTTCTTCCTTGTACAGCTACGGAATGATGTCTGGACATACTCTCCCTGACGTGCCCAACAAGTTGTATAAGGGCAAATCAGTACGTGTGACTCCCTTCAGCGGGAATGAATTCATTCTCCTGACTGTCAGCACAGTGAGTGGTGGCACTGTACACCCCTGATGAACTATCAAACACCTCACAGGTCTGAGCTCATTAGCAAAACTGTAATTAGTGCTCCTATCGCTGTTATTGATGCATTTGTTACGCTATCACCTCAAAGGCTTCCAGTGGTTATTTGTCAGATAAATTTCTCAGTGTCCAGTATATTGAATTATTTGCTTGCTGAGAGTGCAGGTATGTGGCAAACCTAACACGTTAGGCAAGGTTCGATGGCTCAAAACTGCAAAAGAAAAACCAAACTATTGTCAGCTTTGGTAGGCAACTGAATGGGAATTCATTAAAAATCACGTCACATATGCCTGGTGCAGAGCCGCGACTGGCAGTTGGCTCTGTTGGAACTAAAAGACTGAGCCCAAACTTTGCTGGAAAACTCCCTAAGGCCATTTCATTTACAAAAAGACCAAGCTTTTGAGAGCATATAATTATCCTTCATCCCTGCCATCTTATCCTACATTAAATTTAATTGCTCACAAAACTTGGCAACATTCTCATACCCATTTAAAGAAATTAAGTGGTTCTGTCATTTTTTAGTGCTCTTGATATGAAAGTGTTTCAACTTTCACTCTGTGACAAGAACCTCTGCCTCCTCCCCTTCCCCCAAAATAGACATTCTTCCTGAGAGAACTGAGCTCAGAGGGAACAGATGGGCTAAAAATAGTTGATTTTGGCCAAGACTGTCAAAAGTCACCAGTAATTTCCAGTGCCTCTATTTTTAGAGGTGAGTGCTGACCACTTACTGGAAGTCACATTCCTTCACGTTTTCAGAGCTGGGCACCCCATATCTTGCTCTGTCATTTCCAAAGTAATAGGTCATGAGCAACAGTCACCCAAGGGCTCTGTGTTATTGTCACCATGGGCCTTGACCCTTCACCAAGCTCTGCTATCCCAGCTCAGGAGAAGCTTCCCAGAGCTGCTGACTGTAGAGTTGACCCATTGAGTCATGGACCCAAAAATGCTGTTTCATCGTAAAAGCACCAGATGCAATTGGAATTTCCTCTCCAGCCTTCACTGCCAGTTGGTCATAATTTTAGAGGTTGGTAGAGTCAAAACTGTTACCTGGAAATTAAAGACTCCTAAAATCTGAACCCAGGAGTAGTCCCCATGGTATGAGCCAGCCCTGCCCAGTCTTTGTTGCTGGTGCCTGTACCAGTTAGTTAATTAATCCTGTCTTACCTGAGAGATTGATTTGATATTTACCTGCCCAGTATATAAAGAGATTTTTTTTACAGGCCATGAAGAGGACAAATCATTTAAATACATTTCAAAGATAAAAGATGAACATTTGCTACTCCATTCAATAAACACAGCACACACGAACTATGACAGTGCAGTCAGAGACGGGGTGGAAATTTTGAGTTCACTAAGTGAATATCTGTTAACATTTGCTTTTTATCTTTACAGGCTTACTCTTCAACTGGAAAATGCTATTAATCCATCATGAAGTCTTGTCATGTGCTTGGTAATTACATGTTTTGTTGTTCTTCAACACAAATTAACGGGTTTTGGGGGGGACAGATGATGAAGTAAAAATGTACTATTGGCACACATGACAATTAAAAACCCTAAAGAGGTTTATAAGAGCAGTATTTTCAAAGGTACTGAGCACCTACAGCTCCTGTTGTCTTCAGTGTTATGTGCTGAACTTGACTGGACCCAACACTGCACTGCGTTAAATAAATGTCGGGTTTTATGTACAGTGTGAAAGAGAATCATCCGTGAAGCAAAGGTCAATGAAGTCAGATTTTCTGACTGTGTTTATTGGTGATAAGCATCTTGAGAGACAACATGAGCATCTACAAACACCGGGTTATATTGTTAATGTAGTCCCTTATCGCCTTATAAACGATCTGTATCCTGACACGGGAAGTGAGCTCCAGTCTCAGATGAATTACGAATGAGTGACTCCCTAATATAAATAAAAGCAGGAGGATGGGCCTTGTTGAGCAGTCTGAGCACAAGAGCTGGAAATGGGAGCCAGGAACTTATCTCAGCTTTGGAAAGTGAGCGGCTTTGGAGTCTGGTCCAAAGCTTGGTTAATTAAGTGGGAGTCGTTCCAGTAACATCAGAGGACTTTATCACTCTTTATTAAGGCTACCATATGTCCACCTTTTTCCCTTACATTTGTCTTCTTTTTCTGCTCCCAAGTTTTTTTCACTGGATTTTTGATAGCCGACATCCAAGCTTCTCCAAACCCTGAAGTGCACATGTGTGTGGGTAGGAGTGGATTTGGTTCGCCACGGCGGGCAGGCACAGGACGTCAGCAGATGCAAGTGGCTGCTCTGTGGCCTTGGAAATGTCACCAGTTTCCCTGCTCCAATGCCCTACCTGGATGATGGCATGAGTGTCATAGTCACCTTCCAGTCTGGGGAGCTGTCCCTTCATGTCTGTAAAGACTTTGGGGAGAAAATCATGTTGTGTTTTTAAACTACTCCCTTGGAACAACAGAAATAAAGGTTTGAAGCCTGAAATTTGAGGGAAAAGTTGTTGGAATAAAATAGTTCAATAAAATTGTATTTGAAGGTGAAGGCTTTTCTTGTCATAGCACTGCAGGTGACTGAGACAGCACTGTTTCAGGTCTGCCTCCTTCTGCTCCTTGGGATGCCTGGCTGGGGTGTAAGGTGTGCGTGGCAGACTCCTGTGTGGCGGGAGGTGTCCAGGTGAGCTTTAGGTGACTTCACCCTACTGTTGAATTCACCCCAGGCATGGGTGCACAGCACTCACCAATACCAGGCGATAGCTCCCGGGGCTTCCTCCCCGCTGCCGTGCAGACACTGTCCCTGAGCGCTGCAGCCAGCCGAGGGGACGGTGGCTCACAGCCACTTCTCCCATTCTCTGCCATCGTTCATGTCCCTCTTCTCTCCCACAGTTTAGGTCTCAGGCAAGATGTCCTATGACTTCATCCCTCCTCAAGGACTTCCACAGTGTCATGGTTGAAGCTGAACTCTAAGCGCACACACGTCTGGAGCTGGGACTATTCTTTCCTTTGACAAATTGTTCAGACCTCACACCTCTACAGCTAAACAAATGTAATCCAAGCATCAGATCATAAAATCTTGGAAAAAATTTATTTGAACTTCTGGCATGGCTTCTAGTAGTACACTGGGGGCAGCTCTCCTTTCACATGTCCCCAGAGGCATGTAAAGCATTTCACTCCTAGTAACTGAGCTATAAATGTAGGTCTCGAGCAGTGCATGCTCCATGTTACAATGTGAGAAACCTGAGGGCTTTCGCTTTTTGTACAGGAGATTATCAAAGCACCTTTAAAGGGAGCCAGTTTTCCTGCCTCACCTTTCCTCTCCCATTGCTCCAACATCCACTCTTCAAGAAACCAAAAGGTGTAAAACTTTCTTCAACACGTACAAACGAGCCACACTGCCTGGGCAAACAGAGAGGAAAGTCTTTGGTCTCTTGAGGGATTTTGCTGGCTGCTCGCGGGCAGGTAGCAGCTCTCTGGCGACGCGGTCCTGCACTCGTGTTACCAGTTACAGTAATACAGAGACGAAGACACACTGATAACCGCAGGCAGGCAGGCTTATTTCCCTAACCTGCTTATACCCAATGTGCTGGAGCAGACATGTCCCTTCACGTTTTAGGGAAAAGAATGTGATTTTGCAAATCACTGTTCTGTTTTCCCTCCAGTTCCCCGCAGTGCACACTTGGGCTTGAAGGAGTCAGAGCCCAGGGGAGTCAGGATAACACATACAGGGCTGATCCTCGCTTCTCACCCAGGGTCTCCCAATTACCTGAGCTGTAATTAACTACAAGAAATGGTTTATTAAATGCAAGCTTTTGCCTTGTCCTTGCAAATGACTTTGGGAGTTTCGGGCATGCCAGGACTGACGGAGAGGGTGCACTGGTGCCAGGTCACTGGAGAAGCGGGTGGGTATGAATGTGGGTCACCAAATGTTCACCTGCCACACCAATGCCAGGGGAAACCGAAACACCAACAGTTACCTGTTGTGAAATGTGCAGGTGTCAACATTTGCTTTGTTCTGCAAGAGAATGAAATTGAAAACTTCTGGGTGGTTTGGTTTTTTTTTTTCCAGAAAAAAGAAGGGAATTGTTTTCTTATTCTGAATGAATGCCTGAGGGACCAGGTTACAGCATCCATGTCTCATGGGGTAGAAACCAGTGATTTCTTGGCTCCCTCATCCATTCATTAGGCTACCAGGTGAAAGATTTTGCACCATTTCAAAAAAAAGGACTTGGAAATAACTTTCCATAGTGCAGGTGAGGGGCCTGGATACCGGATACTCTCCTGGATGATCAGGGCAGGAGATACAGACCGGGTACGCTCCCCCTCTGCCTCCTTGTTCAGCAGTTTCGCACCTTGTCTTGAGTTAAATTTAGTAAAACCAATACATTTGCACAGAAAGCTTCAGTTCTAATTAACTGCCATTTTCCAACAACACAAAACCCCAATTCACTGAAAACTTGCTAGTGACTCGGATATAACTGCCACTGGTTTGATGGCGCTCATGACATAAGGCAGGATCAAACTCAGCAGTGGAAGGATAAATAATCAATTTTTGCATGCTGGAGGAGCAAAATTTCACACTTTTGATGTGAAAAAGCACCTGAACAAGTAGAGGCTGACATTCATAGCACTGGAAAATTCGACTCTGAGAGAGGGCGCTGAGCTTGAAGAAGCAAAGAGGGGTCACAGCCCGTTTTTTGTGGGAAGACAGCGACTGCACCTGCCAACCAGCTCACCCTAACAAACTCTGCTGAGGTGGGTGGATGGAGCTCAAGGATGTGCCAGTTCTTTTCTGTGAGGTGGCTTTCTGCCCACTGCAATTATGGAAGGAGGAAAACAGCAGTTTGGTGAATAAAGTTGGCAGCTACCCAATACCGCCTGAAGAAATAACCGTACCTTGGAGAATCCTTTCTTTTTCTTTCTGGGTTGGGCCAAGCTCTTTAAAGGATTTTAGCATTCATGGAGGCATCTTCATTTCAAGATGCTCATTACTGATAAAATCTATCCTGGTCCCCGTACAGTCACCAGTCTGTGCTGGTATGAAATGCCCAAGATACTGGTGTGGGAGGTTAGCCTGCTTTAGACCATCTGGACTGGTTGAAGGTTTGTTTCAGCTCTGAAGCATTAGGTTTAAAAATACTTCTAGGATTTAACAGTAACCATTATAACTCTGGGCAAGTTTATTATTCTACATGGTTGCTGAATGTAGCTTAATCCTCAACACAAAGGCTTTCTCTGGTACTAAATTCTGACTTTTAATCAGGCTTCACATGGAAAAAAACCCATCCTTGGCTCAGTTTTGGCCATGGCCCCTTTTAGTGTGGCTGGATGCACGACGACTTTATTTTCTTAGTAAGAGACATCAAGCACAGAGCTCTTAGCTCTGTGGATATCGTTGGCTTAAAAGCAATGGTTCTGAGCCATTATCCTCCCTCCCTGTTTCTCAGTCATTCCAGTACTTTTGCAGCATCCCCAAGTCTTCCTCCCTGATTGCAGAGCTATGTTGAAGTGTCTTCGTAGCCATCCTTGGGGTTACAGACTAAGCCCCTACACTTTGAGCTCCTCTAAAACCATGTATTCTAGCAAGTAGTTCTGCAGAGTGCTGAGGCCATTGCCCATGTCCCACACATCTCCTGACGCTGGGGAAGTGAAGTAAAACACCATAAAGGAGCAATAATCCCTGCCACGCTGAGGCTGAGGGGGAGGAACGGCCCTGCAGTTATTACTGCATATTGGCAGCCTCCCGATAAGAGCAAAGCCTCCTCCAACAGGTTTGTGAATAAATCAAATGTAGGAACATTGACACCATGTCATTCTTTAAAGCGGATCTTTGTTCAATATGGTGAGAAACTGTATCACTGAAGTTTTACAACCAGAAAAGACACCAATTCAGCCTTCTAAAGTAAGAGTTTTGGCTTGCACTGAGCAAAAGCCAACATTCATTTGCTGAGAGGTCCCAGAGTTTTTATCTATTGAAAATTAATGGGAGAAAAGATTCAAGAACAGCAAAGGAATCAATGAGAAGGAACAAGAAAGAATGCGGAAAGTTCAAAAGAGATTATCGGAAAAAAAAGTTGCATAAAGGTTAAAGCAAAACTGCAGACAATAAAACCTGCATTCTTGCAAATCCTTTTATGAAATTATGGGATAATATGAAGAAGAACATTATGCAAAGAAAATAATACTGTAGAGAAAAAAAGGTGAATCCAGGTTAAGCAATGTAAATAGCTTTCTGAGATACACAGCTTTGCTTAAAAGAATTCACACCCTTCGTGTCATGCGTTCCTTCTGAAGAAAAGTATTATATTTTAAAGTCAATAGATGTGTTTATCCAAGTCGCTCCTAGCTCACTTCACAAAGAAGGCTTTGGGGTTTTTAATTTTTGGTTCCAGACAAAGTAATTTTTCTTTGTCTCTCTTTTTTTTTTTCTTTTAGAAAAATGTAATACATTTTTCATATTAAGAAAACAAGAGATTGAAAGATTACTTTTGGCACTTCCCATCCATGACCCCATTTGATGCTTTATGTGAGGGAAAAGAGGCAGAAGATGGTTCATGCTGAGACTGCAGCCCCTGCAATTACCAGATGTGAGCACAGAAAAGAACAGGGACTCGTAAACCTGTCTAAATCCACCCTCACCCCAACGACCTGAAGACACTTGCAAGAACATGTACCCTTGAAGCATTGTCAGGGCCACCTCCTGCAGTCCCCATTGCTGAATGTCATCATCCTGAGTACACGGCTGCTGCCTGGAGAGGTACGGGCATCCCTGCCAGCACATGTCTGAGTACACAGCCAGCCCCGTGCCTCTGGGAATGACTGCTTGATGGGAGCCACATCTCTTATTCCGTGAAAGCTTGTGTCTTGCCTGTCGGCAATGCTTTGGCAGTACACTTTCTCGCCATTTCCTTTGGCACAAGTAGCAGCAAAAGGCAGCCCTTCTTGAGGGAAACTGTGGTACCCATCTGGAAGGCAGAGCCCGTCTTCCCCCGCACTCGTGGATGAGCCCTTCAAGGGGTTTTACTCTGCACTAGGCGGAGATTGCCCTTTGCCTTGCTCCAAACTGCTTGGCTGAGTAGGTCCTCCTAAAAGTAGAATCTCTCCTGTCACAAGGTCTTTGTTTTCCTTTTGAATCTCTTTCCCAGTGTAATTTGTAAAGACAATTGTATAATTTATAAAGTAAATTGTGTAACACCAATTGCAGAATTCCTGAGGTGGCCAGAGGAGGGGAGCAGTTATCTCCTTTGCTTTGTAACCCAGTTCCCCACCCTTCTATCCTCCAGCTTTATTTGCCTGCTCTGCAGCTGCTGTTGCCAGCAGGTCTGTTTCCTCTTTAGTTTCCTCACGAACATTTCTATCCAAAGTATATTTTGCATTTTTACTGGTCCTCCCCAGACATGTGGCCTTTCATCTGTTGACACTGCATCCATATGCTGATCTCAGCAGAGCATGCAGACTGCAGCACCTTCCCACGCCACACCTTCCATGCATCACTGCCCGTCTTCCAGCTCACAGCCCATCACCGCCCCACGGTGCATGAGCAACAGCATCCCCTTCCCCGCGCCTGGGCTGTGCTCTGCGCTGCACACCGTGCAGCCACCTCCAAATCCACCCCTCAATGCTCCTTCTGCCACAGCACTGCAACGAGCCTCTCTGTGCTTTCCTTTCAAAAAATACCTCTCGTTTATGTGGCGACTGCTGCTGCCTGATAACCTGCTGCGTGTGCGTGGCCCCACTGGCACCTGCAGTGGGGACAGTGCACCCTGGGGACCTTCATTCACTTGGAGATGGCTCCAACCCCCAACAAAATCAATAAATCAACAGAGACTTTGTTAAATTGTGGGGCGGGTGCCCTCCACCAGCTTCTCCGATCCCAGTCCTCCCTGCTCACCTGGTATCCTGCCCTCAGCAACTGGGCTTTCCCTTTTGTGGAAAGAGGGTTGCAGAGGGCTAGAGGAGATGCACCAGAGCACAGAGATTTTTCCGTAGCATCAATGAGCTCACCTATTTTCACTGGCCCTAGGAAAGCTCTGATCCATTTTGTCCAGGTTTTTTGTTAAAAAGTCAAACGAAGTGAGGAGTGCTGGAGAGATGGCAGAGGTGTGGGAAGAGCTGCCTGGCACGGTGCCTCGGATGGACCTGAGGCATGACGGTGTCTGGAAACACGTGTGCCTGGTCGTGCGTTGAGGTCTGCTGCGGGGTCTGCTCCTCCACTGCGGCATGTGTAGCTCCAGCTGATGTTAATAGAAGTCACATGTGCATCTGGACAGAAGAATTACAGAGTCTGAAATGGCACATGGAAGCTCTCGCCATTTCAAGGCCTATTTCTTCCTCTCACACAACAAAATAAAAAAAAAATCTCTCCAGCTTGGTTTTGTCTTGATATTTTTCACAGATCCCAGCACAGTAGGCAGCCTCAGAGCAGAACCCCAAAAAGGGTTTCTGCTTAGTTTGGATCATGAACTAGTTGTCAGGGAAAGTTATGCTGTAATCCTGGGAGATACAATAAAGCTGTCCCGTTGGCTGGGCCCTCGCCAGTTGGAGGCGATTCGTAACGCAGATTTCACTCTGCATGTGTCACATTTGCTAATTTTCCGTGAATGATTCCTGATTTTCAATCGACCTTGGTCTTTAGGTTCATAAAACTTCGTTCTGCATTGAAGTCTTTTGGCAATGTGGAGTTTTGTCTGAAATAAAGTAGGAAAGAGACATCCTGAAAAATAAATTCAGTAAGACTTTGCACAAAGTGCAGCATTACCGTCAAATGGTACATTTTGTGCTGCTTCTACTGACTAGGGAGATGTTCCTGTAGATAAGGTGCTAGGTTTTAAGAAATATGGATTCATCTTGTACTTCTGAAAGGCCTTAGACAGAGCTTGCAAATGCTTTGGGACTCAGCTTTTGCCCTGTAAGTGCAGCCTTTATTTTTCCTGTTGTGTCTATTCAGACTGTGATTTTCAAAGGGACCCAGGGGAATTGCTGTACGAGTCCCATAGAACAATAAGTCTGTTCTATTTTCATTAAATGCCTCACTGAAGCCCTTTCCTGGGTGAGTAGATCATTCACCCTGCCTTCCTACACACCAACCTGGCCCTATTTACACAAGCTGACAGACTACCTGATGGAGCCATTATTCTCTTTTCACATGTAGTCTAAACTATTTCCTCTTGCCGGGCTCTGAGAGGTTTTAAATCAAGATGTCTTAGTTCATGGAGGTTAGGAATAGTCTTATAAAACGCCTTATTTCTTCCTTGCTCCTATGTAAATCTATTTTATTGGACAATTGGAAAACATAACACTTGGCTTGTGTGGATAACCCCCCACATGCTTCCAAATACAATATACAGTATTTTTTTTTTTTCAGAATAAGCTTTTCATGGAAGTCTGTTCTTCCCTGCACCCAGGCTGAGCTTTTGCAGAGCAACCTGCCCTCCTGTCTGGAATCACACCCAAAAAGCAACCCTCAGCAGGATCTCTGCATGAAGAGACATTTTGGGTCTGAAATTCAGGTCACATAGAAGTGGTTTTGTGTGATTTTAAGCCTGAGAATACAGGTTCTACCAGTGCTATAATCAATGGAAAAACCTCCAAGCGGCTTTTAATATTTCTCAGTTGCTTGCTCTGCCTTGTGAAAGGAGGTGCCTGACCAGAAATTAACCCCTGAGGCCCCTACGCCGGTTCCTCTGCCGTGCAGCCTCTCACCGCTCGTCCCTGCCATCCCTCTCAAATGCATTCTGGCAGGCAGAGTTTGTTCTGGCTGGGAATTCAGCTTACAAACATTAAAGAGATGCTGTGTGGTGGGCAGTGAGCCTCAGCAAGCGAGGAGATAAAGGCAGCATTGGAGGCAGCATGGGCACAGCGTGGACCGGGGGTGCTGGGGGAATAGGCCAGCTGGGGACATGGGAGGAGGTTACACATCCCAAACACACATGAATTACTGATAAACACACCAGCCTCCACACTTTGAACAAGATGTGCTGGCCTGCTCGAAGCCCCCGTCCCTTCTATCGCAGCGTCTGGCTCTCTCTAGGCTCTGGTGTGATACAGTGCAACCGTTATGCTCTGCAAAACTACTTGTCAACTGCCCAACGGCCATATAAACAAGGCAGGAAAACACTGCTTGAATATTTAAAATCATCAACAGGCTCCTTTAAACCACTGGCTAATGCCTTTGGTTGACATTCAATACTCTGCACTAAGAAAGAAATAGTTACCTGAAATACCACCTCATTTTTACAGTCAGGCAATATCTTGCACTTATTGTCGTTGTCCAAAACTATTTTAGCTTAAACTGTGCTACTGCAGCATAGGACACACAAAAAGGAAAGGATTTACTGCTGAATGAGAAGTCATACTTTACTTTGTTATTTAGGGAGCTAATAGAGTAATGTAATATAGAGAGCACAGACCCAGACAAAAACTCATATGTTGCTGCCAACTCCACACAATTTAGTTTTGTGACTCAGGGAGCATAATTGTGAAATCGGCTTAGAACTCATTATGTTGTTTTATTTTTATCCTTTTGCATGTTTAAATGCATGCTTGAGGTTCATTGCATTTGCCTTAAGACCCAAAGGTTCATCTCAGTTGCATATTGAAGATTTTCAGTGTAATTTTATGAGCTACAAGGCTATTTTTTTATTGCTGAGAGCAGAGATTCTCTCAAAATTGTCTGTAAGATTTGGACTGTAAGTAACATGTTAAAGGCACCAAAACACAATAAAATGAAGACGGCACGGAACCCTTAACACAGACACACTGTGGCTCTGCCCCATCTAGCCACCCACCTGCCCTGTTCACCCACAGTTTGTGGAGGATACAGGGCAAAAGGGATGTGCAAAATGTCTTACATGCGTTTCCTGAAATGACACTGGATGGATTTGGCTCGGTTTGCCTCCAAACCCGGAGACAAAAAAATATCTAATTCTAAAACATTAATTACAATGCAGAGGGTGACAGTTTTCTATTGTTAGGGTGCTTTTAGTAAGACAGTCTCTGGGACTGCGTGCGGGTGCTGAGTGTTTTCAAATGTAAATCTGATCGCAGGCTGCAGCCCATGTGGTAGATAAACAAGCCGTATTTTTAAACGCAGTGTGAAATGTGGGGGCTGACGTGACTGTTATCAGAGCCTCACGCGTGAGTTACGAGGCATCATAAAACATTTTCATATTGCAACAATGAAAACTGAAGCTGCTCTGCGGTAGGCTTGTTTGATCTGATGGCTCACCCAGCTCTAGCAGGAGGGAGAAATGTTTCTCAAGAGCTGTACTTCTGAATGCTAAGCTGTTTTCTCACAAATTTCTTACCAAAAAACCCCTTTCTTACGGAATGACTGATGATGAATTGACTATTAAGACAATGCAGGTGACATTTTCAGGGAATTGGGGACATTCTACCCTTCCCATGAAGCAGCTGATGTAGTCACCTTCATCAGGCTGAAACAGAGCTGCGATGTGAGTGTAAAGAATTAGGTCACCTCCTTTTCTTAAATAGATCATTAATATATTTTATTCTTAAAATTAGCATTTCTAGGGCTTCTTCAGACTAGTGGTATACAGCTGGATGGATATAACAAATACAGTCACTTCATCTCCTTCCAAACAACCTATCTCCACCCAACTTTGAGACTAATCCTGTAAATTATTAATGCCACAAATTTCCTTTTCCTTTGATAGTGTCTTTTATTTTAATGTATTCTATTGCATTCATTATGTACATGATAATTCTTAGTCTTATTTGCATAGCCAGATTATATTTTACAGAATACCTGTCAGCTGAGTTTCTGTATGTTAAAGTCTGGATATAGATCTTAAGAGTTAGGTTTCATTCCTCCCAGTGATATTGATTTCCCAAGTGATCTTGAGCTAATCATCTGATTTCGCTGTTCCACTGTGGCAGATATTCTGCACATGGAGGGGACCTAGATGTCTCTGCACTTCTTCAGACCGCTGTGAAAATCCTAGCCCAGGTCATTCCTCCTAGCAGATGTAAATGCCTCTTTTCATAACGTGAGAAGAGGGGGTAAGTGGGGAAGGAAAGCCCAGCTGCTGCAAACAGCAGGGCTGGAACACCCCGACCGACAAAGGAGAAGCAGGGAAGTTCGTCTGTACAAGTGTCTCGGGGGCATTTTGCTCTCAGGCCAGCAGCAGCCAGGCATTGGCTTGTGGACTTGGCTTGGATCCGACCAACTTGGAGCTGTGGCAGCGTGTGGCCAGGTCTGGAAGGGCTATCGGTGCAGACATACCCTTCAAGGAGCGAGTCCAGCTCTGTGGTTTCTGGCACTGCAGAAACGAATTCAATGGCATGAACACACGGGAAGAGCTGGACCTTGGAGGGTATTGCCGAGAGTCTAATTTGTCTTCCTGTCATGGGCATGAGGTTCAATTACTTTTCCTCCTCTCACTCTATTTATTGAATAATATGATAAAAATGCATGCAAGCAGCTAAATATTCTGAACTGTTTCAGCCTGGCAGAATATCCTTCTCTTCTTGTCTTCACAGCATTTTGCTTCGAGGACACACAGGCACACCGAATTCATGTCTGTGGTGCCTTTGCATCGAGCTGATTCCAGTCAGCCTAATCACAAAGCCGGGCAAAGGAAAAACTGAATTTTCAAACTGATGACACATTTATACCAGAATTGCAACTTTATAATATTAATGTATCATTTAACTTACATGTATACTTTGGAATGTTTATCACTACTGTAAATCACAGGCGAGAGCGGCCAAGAGAGTGCCACACAACATTCCTAGTACAACTTGTAAAATAAACACAACAATCGCAGAAGAACAACATTCCTGGTTACAAAAGGGAGAACACAGTCGCTCTGCTGCAGATGGGAAACGTTCTCAGGAAAATCTCCACGAAGCTCAGGCAGACGCAGAGGCAGTGGGGTGGTGTTTTCCCTGCACTGCCCTCAGTGCTGCCTCTGTGATCCTCCATGGAGATTTCCAAGGACAAAATGCCACCAAGCCAGTGCCAAAGAAATGTAATGTTGCTGGGAAATGACACCACACATCTGCTGGTGATGCTGCCTGGCATCACTGTGCACTTCAGTGTGACGTGATTTTCCTCCCTCCCTGCAAGGTGACTGCTGAAAAGCCATCCAGCCTGCAACGCTCTGACCTCTGTCCACCTTGTCTTGAAAATAATAAAACCCTACTGTTTCCTGACCCATAAAATTCTCTGGCTGATTTCTGACCTATTAACCTTCAGTTTCTCTTTTAAGGTATATAGTACTTTCATGGCTTGACCAGCGGACTGTAAAATACACATTTAAATGCATTCAACTCAGATAACAATCTCATCATTAGAACAGCCTAGCTTCTTTGTTTGAAGTTAATCACTCTCAAATTCTTCTGGATTCATCAGCACACTTACCAATACCTGTTTTTTTCTCCCTGAAGTTGGCAGCATAACATGACACAAGGACCTTCAGTTCTTAAAAGACAGTACAAAAGATTGCAAAACTTATTTAAAAATCCCCTCAATTTTAGAGCCAAATCTACACAAAAATCAAATTGCAGTTTGAATTCAGGACACCTCCAAACATTAAAAATGAATCAGCTTCTGAGATCCAGGTGAAGGGATGACCGGTTTTCTAGTTTTATTCTGCTAAAAATACAGTTGAGCAGCAAGCACAATGTGGTAACATTTCACAGGCAGAAAAATACCAAAATAACACCAAGGACACAAGACTGTTTTAATGTACTTTCTGGTAAGTTATTTAACATGCTTTTGTTGGCAGGGCAGATGGTTTGGAGCTTTGGATCAGGCCTGGATTCCTTAGAGCAGGCAGTAGGCAGTGCCTCTCACGTAATGGTTGTTCCCAAATACAGCTGAAAGCCAGTGTAATGGGACACTCGGTTCTGTTTCTCTTCTCTAACACTGACACCACGAGTATCCTGGCATGTCCTTAACTTTGGAAGAAAAAAACCTCACCATTTCATTGCGTCTGCAGATGCTGAACTGGGGTCCTCATCTTAGCAAGAGGTCCCAACTGCCCCTGTCACCGGCAGGAAGGACAGGACGCAGAGCTCTGTCGTGGCCTGGAGAAGGCAAATGAGTTATGTGGAAAGCAAAGCTGATGTCAGAAATGGGATGGCGGAGCCCAGGGCAGGCAGGGTTTTGGCACTACTGTCTGCCAAGTGCAGGTGGAGCTGCGTCCAGCAGAATCAGCCTCTCCAGCTGCTTGATGTTGCTGCTCGATAACTTCACCCTGGAAAGCTTATGGCAGGTTAACGACCCAAAAAATGTGTTTCCGTTTCTCCCCAGTTGGATCATTTCTTGTTATGGTCAATAATTAGAAGTTTTATTTTAACACATTGCCTGATTTATAATGGGCTCTGTCCATCATACACAGAAATGGCCATTTTTTGAGTCAAATATAACTATGCCTGTGTTCATACACTTTCTCTGTGCAATCTTTGGCCCCTGCATTTAAGAAACATGACCCTAGGTGGTGTTTATAGAAGGCTAAATATAAGTTTATCTGTTCTAGTCTTTCCATGAAAGATCTTTTTCCTTCAACACATGGAGATTAAATACACAGAGCAATAGTAGTTAACACCTAAGTTATGGCATGCTGAGAAAAACGCCAGGAAATTCCGTTTTGAAGTTGACGTTCCAGTCCTAACTCCTGTTGATTTTATAGTTCTTTTCTTTCAAAGGCATGAACTGAGGGTAGGGTGTTGCTCGAAGCTGAGTGACACTGCTTCAGACAGGCGTTTGGAGAGACACCTCACATCAATCTCTTTAGGTGCACTCTGCAGGTTTCTTCGGGCCACAGTGGAAAGCAAGAGCAAAAATCCCACCGTTCTCAGCAGCCCAGAACATATCGAAAGCACTACCTGTGAGTTCAGTGTATTAACTCGGAGTTAAATAAAAGAAAAATGAACAAAACTTGAGGGAATTTACGTCAGAGCAGCTGTTTGCGTGCATCTTCTGCTGGTCTTAACTCTCACACTTTGGGCTTTCCTGTTAGCGTTTACAATAACATCATTGCATCATGGTCCTAGTGTTTAATATTCCCTCTTTCAAAATATGAAGTTGCAGCTGACTCCCTGTATCCTTCTGGGATAAATGCAGAAAAAGCTTTACTTAACAGCTGCTATATATTATTATTATTACCTATTACATCATATCTTATTACAGCTCTATTACAAGTTTCCCCTAAAATCTAATCACATTCTGAAATTGTTTACAGCGAAACTAGAAATGGGCTTGAGACATAAAGTTCACATCCCAGCATGGGTCTGAACTTTCTTGCAGTTCAGATTTATTCAGGCTCAGCATTTAACTCCCTTGCTCCTGAGAGATGGGAGCAACTGTGAAGCCGGGATGTGCATGGTGGTACTGCAGCAGTGAGTATATGCCAGGGGCACCCAAGATGCGCCTGTTCAGAGTGGATCTGACGTGGCGGCAGCTGAGACCGGGTTTTACTTTCTGGTGCATGCTCTGAGACTGAAAGGCAGAGAGATACGCAGTGGAATTCTGGTCCCATATACATGGAGAGCAAAACTTCCACTGACTTCAGCATAGCCAGAATTATACTCAAGCTAAAGAGAACAATGACAGATAGACAGACAGATACTAATTAATTAACTGATTTGAGCTCAGCTAGGCTTCTTTCTTTCAAATGCCAGTGAACACTGACAGAAGTGTGTCATCATACCCATTTTGAGCTGCGTATGGCATGTGTCCAGGAGCTCGAGATGGGGAAGGACAGAGGATCTGGAGTGGCTGGAGGCCCCCAAGATATAGAGTGAAACTGTTCTGTGCCCAGGTCTGCCCACTGAAAAGGGTCCAGAACCTCCCTGAACATCCAGGGTCCCAGTCCAGCACCTCAT
This sequence comes from Pterocles gutturalis, assembly GCF_000699245.1. NCBI lineage: Eukaryota > Metazoa > Chordata > Aves > Pterocliformes > Pteroclidae > Pterocles > Pterocles gutturalis. The sequence goes on from NW_010114188.1 coordinate 52,575, forward strand.
AAGCTCCATCACACCACCCAAACTTCTCTTGCCTTCACCTCCCAGCCTCCAGCCTTGTGCAGACTGTGAAACAGCCCCTTGGCAAGACAGCAATGGCGTTGCTGCAGGGAAGCACCCGTGCGGCTGCTCTTACAGCTGCAACTGCTGCTACTGTGGGTAAGTCTTCCCAGGATGGGTCCCTTAGCAGAAGTGCACGCTCATAAAGGTGGAATAAAAACAATCCAGGTCACTAGCCTCATCCACACACTGACATTTCTATAGTCTTTGCTTTACAGCTATGATATTAAGTAGTTTGGCTAACTTTTTAGAAATGTTACTATTTTCTCGACAAAATGTTGAGTAAGTTTTCAAGGGGGAATACTTCATAACTGAAGTATGTTTTCCTAAGGGCAATAAACCACTAAGAAATGTACTTTTTTCCCACCCAGCCTTTGAGCCAAAACTTTCACATGTTTTTCAAAGAAATAAAATTATAGGTGTTTTTCTCTAGTAGGGTGAAGTACCACCTGGGTGGCAGTGGTAGAAAGCTGGGCAAACTTTATAAATCTAGAAGGGGGAGATTGTTTTGGCATGACTTAGGGTTACAGCCTGGGTTTCCTATGCATAATTTTAAAAGGAATTGCTCAAAGCATCAGGAAACTCTTGCTGGTACACTGTGCCCAGTGTACGACTCTTACGTCTTTAGACCCGTGGATGGTTGCCATGGCTGGAGAGAGGACTTTTCAGTGCAATGAACAGTGGAGTCAAGAGGCAGACTTTTAATTATTTCTGTATCTGACAAACCCACAAAGAGATGAGAGGAATGTAAAGTGAATTGAAAATAATGAGTTGGTCAATATGGTTTAACTTGGTTCTTGCTCTGAGGTCAAGGTGGGTTCCCATTGTGTGCTGGCCAAGAGGAGCGCAGCACTGAACCAGTGTCTGGGACACCTCCAGTGTAATCTCAGCTCTGCAGAACCAATGGGACAGTGTGGGGGATTTTTATAATTGCTGGTAAATCTCTGAGGGGTTGGAAATGCACTTTTGTTTTGGTCATTATAATCTCTGGCACCACAGTGCTCAGAAAGTGAGCAAATACTTTTTCTGACTGAAATAATAGAGAAAATTAATATCAGTTCATCCACAGTCACCTTACAGCAGAGGGGGAAGGTGAGCAAGGTGAAGGACAAAGAAACTTTTGCTAAAATGTCTAACAGTGGTGGAAGAGCGCTAAGAGTTAAAAAGTGCCTTGCTGGGCTGCCTGGCACCCTGAGTGAGCAAGCCAGGCCCTGAGTACTTTTTTAAATACTAAAAACCAGGCAACATAAAATCTCTCTCCTGGAAATCAAACAGAAAGAAAACTAAAGTAAAGCTACAAAGGAAATCTCGTTCTCCGGCCTGCGCTGCGTGTTGGCTTCCTACGTGCCGGGCTGAGGAAACTCTGAATCCTGTGGAAGAAATCCATGGAGAGGAAGCAACAGCCATCGCACAGTGTAAAAGATGCGGCTGGTTTTAATCAGGGCTGACTCTTCACAAATAACAAATGGGAAGGAGAGGTTAAAGCGGGGCATAAGGCTAAGCCAATAAAGCCTTTTTGAAACAGAATAAGAAGGGCGTATTTCAATGTGCCACAGTGGAGAGAAAGTTGAACAAACTAACGTGTCTGGGATGTACAAACACTGTCTGACTCCAGGCTGACGCTGCCTGACCAGCTCATGGCGAGCAGCAGGCTCCTAATTTAGGAGCTCTGAGTAACCCTTGTTGGAAGGCGAGTCTCTGACTACGTAACCAGGCCAGATCTTAATTGAATTAGACAACTAAAATTAGACAGCGTGAATGTCCACACTCCCCTGTTCCCCCCATCTGTTCAACATTCACATGCATCATTTGTCTAGGAGCATCCTAGTAGTTTTCAAACTATATTGGGGAAAAAAAAAAACATTTTTTGGAGCATCAAATAAGTGAGAAATGTGTGAACAAGAGCAGTGTTTGGCTCTGGCTGCATCCAGGATGTGGAGAGCTTTCCTCCTCAGGTGAAAGCCGGGATTTCCTGCCTGAGTCAGGTGTGTGAAGGGTGTTACTCGTGCTGCTGGTGAAAGCAGGGAAGGTTTCCAGTGGATTTATGTGCGATATGGACCCAGTGCACAGCTTGTAACCATTCTCTTGCAGCCAGCATCTAACACTAGCCTGTAAATTGCCATGCTCGTTTTCCTGAAATTCTGGTGTTTTCAGAGATGGGATAACTAGGCTGGAAATGAGGGAACACTGGTGACAGAAGGCAACATCTCAGAAGCAGATCTTGATCTGATGGCCATGTAGGGGGTTGGCACTAAATCACTTACTGCTGCAGCACCAAAGCTAAAAAACTATTCCAGCAAGCTGTGTAAATGACTTGGGTACCAGCTGATATTAGGGCCAAGTTAAAAACCATCTCTCTGGATTTCTGTAACAGATATTGGCAACACCTAGAACAGAATCGTCCAAGACCACAATAAAATTTTCAGTGCTTACTGGATTTTTTTCAGCATAAAGCTGTGGTTTGTGTGGGTTGCTCCTTAGTATCTTTCAAGTAACTAGCCTGCTGCTGTGCAAACATTTGGGGTATGCAGTGGCCTGTGTGGATGCTGTCTTGATTTATGGTAAACCCTGGGAAGAACTCCTATAGCACCTGAAAGCAATCTTTCAGCAACTCAAGGAAGCAGAGTTGACTTTTAATTCCCCAGCGTTCAGTAAGAAAGC